>NC_054701.1:42418004-42517005 GCF_016097555.1 Gigantopelta aegis
GCCATAGACGAATGGTCGATGCTTGCATGCATGAATATATGGATGGGCGGAGTATTTCCCTTATCTGTTCAATTTGTAAATTGCCTATAAAAATTGAATTAGAAAAAGGTATAGTAATTGTCAAATCGTTAAAGAAGGCAACTATACAATGCAATAAAATTGTACTTATATGCACGGGGTGGGGGGGTGGGGGGGGGGCACTAATTATGTATATATATGTATGATTTTATAAAATTAATACAGTAAAAAAAGAAGTCTGATTGGGGGGGGGGGGGGGCATTTTCCTCGTGCACCCACCCCTTTCGATACGCCACTGTCTGTGTGTATGCCCGAATGATTCAAATACTTGTATGTGGGTAAATAAATAATGGTATTCGTTATCGGTTATTGGTAACACATCTGATTCTCCGCAGTCATATGTGAACAGGTGTGTGTGTGTGTGTGGGGGGGGGGGGGGGGTCATATATGTATATGTATGTATGTATGTATGTGTGTGTGTGTGTGTGTGTGTGTGTGTGTGTGTGTGTGTGTATATATATATATATATATATATATATATATATATATATATATATATATATATGCGATTTTTCTTCAAATGAGTATCTTTCCAGTGTCGAAATATGATGCATTTCCCTGGTTTTGATCTAACAACGACATGTATATCACGAATTTTCTGGTTTGGGACTGGTCTGGTAGGGAATAAGGACCTCTTCAAAGTTTCGAAAAATTTCAAAATATTCAAGTACAGGTATTTTAATTTTGTTTTATGAAAACGTAATAATATCCTGATATAAATTTGCGTTACATAACTTGATAATTTTTCTACTGTCCCGAAGTCAGAGATTAAGCCCGCGATAGGCGTGCTTGAAAATATTGGGTTATGTAAGCACGTTAAAACAGTTCTGGTCTGATCTGATCATTTGTGTACACATATATTGTACTACATAATTACATAAGATGATTTATTATTATATGCTGAATATTCCCTTCAACATTTTAATAGCAGTATGTAACAATATAATTTTATGTGCAGGTAAATGCCACTATATAATGCGTATCACGACTGATGTAACAAAGGCCGTTGTATGTGGTATCCTGTCTGTAGGATGATGCATATAAAATGTGCCTTGCTACTAATGAAAAGTGTGCTACGACAACTTGCTCTGAATGTGCACATGAAAACCTATGACCTGACCTAGTGGAAATTGTAGCGGGTTTCCTCTTTAAGACTATATGTCAGAATTACCAAATATTTGGCATCCAGTAGCCGATGCATATTAAATCAATGTGGTCTAGTGGTGGCGTTAAACAAAACAAACTTTAACTATCTAAAGCGTAGCATTGGCTGGAATTTCACAATTGCAGGGCATAATATTTCATAAGTACTTTCAGGTGATTTTGCTTTTCAGTTGTTACCATTTATTTCGTTACGTGAACAGTATTTGCGGAACTGGTGAGCTACCCAAATCTAACACACTTTTACTGCGATTCTGTACTGTGCTGATATTCTATTTGTCCAAAAGTAAGTTTCGGACATTTTTAATAAAAAATAAAATAAAATAAAAAACCATCAATTTTTTTTTAATATTTGAAGTTTCTAACTTTTAATTTTTGAACATACAGGTTTAGCGTCAATTTAAAGTTGCGTAACCGACACACAAACAGAACTAGAGTTTTCGTGAAATTATTTTTAAACACAAAAAAAACTAAAACACTTTTAATCTTATACTTATATATGGAAGCGGTGTTTCACACAAAAACCACCAACTAGTGTGTTTATAAATATCAGTGCATTGTGAAATCTGCAGTTGAACAATTTGACAATAAACATTCATATCCACCCACATGTATCCATCCATCCGCCCATCGACATCCATCCATCCGTCCATGAACATCCATCCATCCGTCCATCGACATCCATCCATCCGTCCATCGACATCCATCCATCCGCCCATCGACATCCATCTACACATGAATCCATCCACCCAACCAGTAAGAATGACTCGATAGCCGAGAATGCCTGCAAGGCCCGGGCGAGTCAGTGCCACAGGTTCGAGTCCAAGTAACGACGAAAGACAATTTAATTATCATCTGCGCCAGTACGTTAATATCTATGTATGCAATAATCAAATCCGACATAGATACAATATATAAATATTCATACATCTATACATTTTGAGGGTGGGATATATACAAACATAATTATAAACAGAAACATACTATACCATACCATACCATACCATACCATACCATACCATACTCGATTGAATAACTGTAAGTTTAACGACACCCAGCACAAAAATACATATCAGCTATTGGGTGTCACAGAAGGTAAGTACTAGTATATGAAAATATTATTTATATAATTATGTAAAACCACAGTGTAAGGAGCTGTGGGAGAAAGTATAATACAATACATACACCAAGGTAATATTTATTTTAAAGTTTTGTATAGAAATCAAAGGTGCTTTTTGATAATATGTAGACATTTATGATACAGTCAAGAGATAGTTGATTATTTAAACCCCATTGCGCCTGGGATTAATTTTGGTAGCAATACATATAAAACACAAAATAGAATGAAACACAAAAATGTGAAAATCCAATGTTTAGGACTTACCACCAAGTAGCTCCGACTCGAGCTATCCAAATGGAGAAGAACAAAGTGATGAGACCGGGTACCCAGTGGAAGCTGGCCATGCTCTTAGCGCCATGGACACCAACTACCCCGCCACTGATACATCCAAAAATCCACACCAGCACCAGACATCCCTCCGTCTCTCCCCTATCACACAGATTCCATTTCGATTTTCTTAAATAACGCCACCACAATCAAACCAGAACAAATCTTATTTCTGGGTAGCAATCTCCGTTGATAATTCAGAATTCAACACTAGGAATTTTCTGGTCAGCAGAACAAAATCCTTCGCAAACAAGTGTTTTAATGTGAATATTATCTGTGGGTATTTCCAAGATTACGACTAAGTCATCCAAAAACAAAAAAACAAACAAAAAGAAACGTCGATGTTTCCAGAGGGAATTGTTCTGGCAAATTAGTTAGAAAATAAGGTGACGTGACATCCCCGTGATTGGGCGTAATCCTCGATTGATCACGGAGATGAACCAGTAGCAAGGTATGAACGCTCCATGTATGTGTAAGGCTTTTCTGGTTTTTCAGTTTCAGGAAATCGTTTGGCCACAGTTTTGCGATCGTCGGTCCACAAATTTCGCGATCGTCTGCCCCCAGTCTCGAGGCGTGATCTCTTCTCCCGTTACTCACAATAGAAAGTCCTACTTCTTTAACCGCCAATCGTATTACTTTAACCAAGGTCTGAATGAGTTTTGGAAGTATAATAGCCACTAGAAACTTTTCAAGTGCTTGGATAAACAAATGAACAAATCATGTGAAAGCAAGCGATTGTTGCCCGGGGGTAAACTATTTTGGTACCATGGATTGTCATTTTTAAATAAAAGAAAGAGAGAGCGAGTGAGAGTGATAGCAAAAAAAAAAAAAAAAAAAAAAAAGAAAGAAAAAGAAAGAAAATGAAACGGAATTTTCTTTCGTTGGATTAAAGCAGAATAACCAAATACACGGTCATTTCAAGTGATCAGTGTAGCGAGAGATGGTGAACTACTGTTAATATTAAATACTTCGCCTTTCAAGTTCGGCTAAATCCTCTGGCAGGTCGACTGAATGTAATAATCCTCCGCTATAAACCAGACACCAACTATTACAGAATGAAACAAAAACATTTGAGAACTTCGTCCCGATTAAGACAATTTCAATTGCCGTTAAACCGTTCAGGTAATCCCCTCTTTACTGCCACCTACAAAATGCGGTAACATCACTTATCGTTGAAAAGGACAGACTTGGTGATACAAACACTATCTATCCAATTGAATTCGCTCAAGTGCTTTTGTGCATCCGCGCCGTCAATTTTGACGCCAGTTCTTCCGTTTGACGGGTGGCTGTTTTTACGTGCCGAGTGCCTGTGGCGAAACGATTACGGTGTTCCGGGGTGTATGCAAATCCTATCACAGAACACAATAGTCGGATGGGTGACCGCCTGGGAAACCCGCGAGTGCTGTAGAATCTGAACGACACCACCACCACCAACATCATCATCATCATCATCATCATCATCATCATCAAAAACACTTTTAAAATCGTACCTTTGCACAAGGTAGAGTCGAAAAGAAGTTATGACAAGCTTGTCTCTATGTCCATGAATTATCATCTAAAGCACTTCGATAGGTCATCTTCGTTTTAACTCATTAATCTGTAACCTTATGCTTTTCCAAAAAAACAAGACAGCACATGCCATGACATTTGATAACCCAGTCATGAAGCATTCGCTGGGTTCGATCCGACGACCCAGGTAACTCAGACGACCGTTTTAGCGACTGTGCCAGATCCCGCTGTTGGTATTAGTGGCTGACCGTTAGACGATTTAAATATAACTGATCACTTAAATATTTGCTAAGCTTGTTAAGGTTTGTAAGCATAGTAATTTTTATAAGTTTTTATTTTGATAACAATCTCGAAGGAATCGTGTAATCTGTTATCCGCTAACAATTAGCAGAACAAGTATTAAATTAAAGGCTTGTTTTAGGATAATACAATATTAATTAAAGCTTTAGCTATAGTATGTATAGAACGGGTTACAAGATTAATTAAAACATAACAGAGCACGTGCTACTGTAAATAATAATAATAATAAAAAAAACATAAAGAATAAAAACTAAAATGCAGAACATAAAAAAGAAACAAAATACATCGTGTGTAAAGGCTGAAAGCTTTTTTTTTTTTTTTTTTTTTTTTTCACATACAAAATATATTCTAAATTCTTCATGATTTAATTTCATACCAAAGAGCAAAACAAGTAAAATACAGAAGTTATAATGTGTTATATTGACTAGTAGCTAGGTATCTTCCCCATTTTAAGATTTTGCATAATGAAAGATTGAAAACTCTTTGAAAAAACAACATATTTATATTTCATTTAGTTTCTACATTTAACGTGTTGTAAAGCTCTTAAAAGAGTTATTTTAAGAGAAAAAAAAGCCCCATCTCTAACCCGTCATTACGTTTATAATTAAAACGAACCCCCTTCACCCCCCCCCAAAAAAAAAACACCCAAAAAAAACAAAACAACAACAAACAAACAAAAAAACTACAACAACAACAAAAAAACAAAAAACCCCAAAACAACAATAAATTAATATAAAACAACAACAACAACAATAAACAACAACAAAAAACAACAACCCCACAAAACCCCCGAAACAAACCAAAAAATCCCCATATTTTTGTTTGTAGCTAAAATATAAAAGGTATTTCAAACTAGTGTGTTGAAATTTTGAATAGTTCTTTGAGACGAAACATATTGCCAATAAATCATCATCCAAGTTTGCTATTAAAACTAAAACTAAAAACTCCTTTTCAAGAGGTTTCTTTTCCTTCAACTCATTACGTTCGTAATATATCATACAGAGATGACAGAATATCTTTCATCATGATCAGACCATTTCTAATAACACTTTCGATACTAGAAAGTAGTTGTAGAATTTCACCACTACTTCAGATCTAGGTTTTATGTACGGAACGCCCTCTCCTATTCTGCCCCCCCCCCCCCCCCCCCCCCCCTGGCTTCCGCGCTTCTATTCCCAGAGTTTTGTTCAATCATTCTTGGCTGTACGAATGATGAACGAACACACGTGAACTCCATTCATCTTGGACACTTCGTTAAAACATTTCACATTTGTTCTCAACTTACAGAAATCTGTTTTCTCGCAGACTTCCGCTGTAGTCCATCATGGTTTCGGAAAACAATTGCTGTAGACAGAACACATATTATGTTGCAACTAAAGTTTTAAAATTGTAAATAATATATGTATTTCAGAGTCTTTAGAACTGGGTGCATAATTTGCCTATTTATATACATGTATGTTAACGTGAATTAAAGAAACATTTTAGGAGAACATACGTTTAAGTCATTAACATTTCGTCCGGAAGTAAAAAGACTAGACACGTAAACGAATTTGAAAAAAACAAAAACAAAAAAAAGCAAAAGGAAGTAAGGGATAATTAAAAAAGAAATATATTTTTAAGATTGTTAGTAAGCTACGCAATTGGAACTATGCGCTGGATGAAAATGGGGGTGTGGGGTGGCTGGATTCTAAGGGTATATGTACATATTAGATCAGAAGACTTCACCTACTAGTGCATTAAAATATAATAAACTGAAATACATCTTAATTGTAATTATTTTGTTTGTTGTTGTTGTTGTTTAAAGTTGGTGATCCGCTTTTCCTTTCTTTCTCCTTAAATGTAACTATTCCCAATACGGAGTTTATCATAATGTTAAGCACCTAATAACCACTCATTAAACATTGCTCTGAACAAATATTCCTTTCTTTCCCAATCCCAAAACATAAACAAGATCATTGACAACACTAAGATAGTATAACCATGTTGAAGTGATACAACAAACACTGTTAAATGGTTTCTGATAAAAGTTAAAAATCGTTCAATTCTTTCCACAGACACTTAACTCTGTGATACCGTAATAAACGTAATCTTTGTACTGTTGATTTTTGTCATCATAACAGTCATTTACTTGAAGAAATAATTCCCCGCGTCAAACTTCCCCACGACTTTACAGCTCTGGGAATGCCGGGCGTGGGGGCGCGTTCGAACGTGTCTCGGAATACTGACATGCTATTAAAAATTCCGTTGACAGTGATATTCAATTATCGCGCTTTTGATCTCCTACACAAGTTCAGCATTCACGACCTTTTTGTCGCCTACACACGGGTTAGAACGTGACCTGATGGGGCGTGTTTTGTTGTCCGGAGAGCCCAGGGAGGAGGAGTGGTCGCGACATACTCTCACCCTAACACCGCTGAGAGCAGCAGGATCGGGCCGCTACCTCTATCACCATTCACCTTGTTATTAACTGAAACGTTTATTAAAGGGACATTCCTGAGTTTGCTGCATCGTAAGATGTTTTCGACTAATACAATATTTCTACGATTAAACTTACATACTAAATATATTTTCTGGCTTAGAATATCAGTGTCTGTATATTCAATGTGTTTCTGGTCATCTCAATATTTGTAAGAAGCCCAAACTGGAGTTTGTCTTCAAATAATTTCGTACTTACGAAAAAATAATGTTTTTGGAAATAAAATGAAATTTGACCTAGTACAAATATTAGAACGATCAGAAACACGTTTAATTACAATCGTTAAAAAGTCTCTGTTAGTCGATAGCATCTTAAAAATTGCAGCAAACTCAGGAATGTCCCTTTAATTTAAAGTTAAAGTTTGTTTTGTTTAACGACACCACTAGAGCACATTGATTTATTAATCATCGGTTACTGGATGTCAAATGTTTGGTAATTTTGACATATAGTTTTAGAGGAAAGCCGCTACATTTTGTTTTATATTAGTAGCAAGGAATCTTTTATATGCACCATCCCACACACAGGATAGCACATACCACGGCCTTTGGTATATCAGTCGATGCATTGGCTGTAACGAGAAATAGCCTAATGGGCCTACCGACGTGGATCGATTCCACACCGACCGCGCACCAAGGGAACGCTTTTACCACTGAGCTACAACCCGCCCCTTAATTTAAAGAGACTATCCTGAATTTGCTGCATTATAAGATGTTCCCGATCAATAAAAATGTCTTAACGACTAAAATTATATATTAAATATCTATATATGTTGTTTAGAAGATCAGTATCTGTATATTGAATGTGTATTTTATCGTCTTAATATATGTACATACATACATACATACAATACATACATACATACAATGCATACATACATACATACATACATACATACATACATACATACATACATACATACATACATAATATCTATGTATGTAATAGTCAACCTCGACATACATACAATATATAGATATTCATACTAGCCAGTGCCAGGTCTGCCCACTGTTTCATGCACGTAAGCGGGATCGACCGCGTAGATTGTATGCCCCATGCATATGGTTGAGTTAAAGAAACTTCCTTTTTATGGAAGCTTCGATAGCTCAGAGCGTATCGTGGTTAGTCTTGCAATTTGCGGGCGAATCGGTGCCACAGGTTCGAGTCCCAGCAACGGCATGGGACAATTTTTGAGGCCAGAAAGGATTTAATTATCCCCTGCGCCAGTGCGTTAATATCTATGAATGTAATAGTCAACCTCGACATACATACAATATATAGATATTCATACATCAATACATACATACATTAGGAAATAAAAATACGTTTGACTTAGTTCAAACACTAGGATCATGTTCAGAAACACATTTAATGTACCGTCACTAACAGTTTATGCCCAAAAAAAAAAAAAAAAAAAAGGGAAAAAGGAAAAAAAGAGTAAATATGTAATTACAGTCGTTAAAAAGTCTCTGTTAGTCGGCAACATCTTATCAATTGCAAAAAACTCAGGATAGTCCCTTTAACATGAACGGGAAGACGGGCAAACGAGAAAGTTAAGGGTTACAAACCTGCTGTGACTCCTAAATATTTTTCATTCATGTTGCATAGTAGCGACTATTGCATTAAAACATTAAGGCCTTATTAAGGGCAATTACAAGCAGGCCTTATTAAGGGCAATTACAAGCAGGCCTTATAAAGACTCCCAAGGACTCACATAGGGCGCCACCAATCGGCTGTGTCCTTTTCAGGGCGCTTTAAAATAAGTCCTCCAAAGGACTAAACACAGGACACCTATGGGAGTCAAACTACCACAACTAGTTAACATTTGATAACCTAAGCCAAAACAACCAAAACTAGCTCTATTTTCAATTTCAGTGAACGATTCTAAATTATGCGTCTAATTTACGTCAAAGAAATAACGCAACAGTTTCTATTTGTCTTTTAAAGTGTTTATTTTGTTTAACAACACCATTAGACTACATTGATTTATTAATCATCCGCTATTGGATGTCAAATATTTGGTAATTCTGACATATAGTCTTAGAGAGGAAATCCGCTACATTCTGCACCATTTTGCACCATTCCACAGACAGAATAGCACACACCACGGCATTTAATATACGAGTGGTGTACTAGTTGGAACGAGAAATAGCCCAATAGGCCCACTGACGGAGATCAATCCCAGATCGACCGTTCATCAAGCGAACGCTTTACCACTGAGCGACGTCCCGCCACTGTTTGCCTTTAATTCCACGGGACATTTGCAACTTCAATAGCACCAAAACCAACCCCTCGTCCGCATCTGACCACGGTCGGTCTGACTGTGCTCCATAGCACATGCAAGCGCGGGCAATCCCCTCTCCATCCCCCCTTCCCCACCCCAACCATTTTCTGTCCTAGACGGAGCAACTTCCAAGAGCCGATACCTGTGCCCATGACAGGCGTGCGCGACAACAGCTTGTTCTGAGTGCGCACGTTAAATCCTATGACCTGACCTGACCTTTGACGTGACGTCAACAATGCTTTGACGTTTTAATTAATATGCTTATTGGCGCTAAAGCGATACTACCACATTCGTCCGAATATAATTTTAATTCGGAAATAATGCGAAAATATCGCTGTTTGACATTTATAATCATATTTATTTTATATGTGTATAAATATAAAATGCATGGATCTAATACTACCTAACGATGACATCTAACTACTGTGCTGTTCTGTTCCAATATTTCGTGCAAAGTTTGAGTGAATATATCACTAGAGGTAAGTGTGTATTGTAGAATGAATGAATGAATGAATGTCTAACGACACCCCAGCACGAAAAATACATCGACTATTGGGTGTCAAACTATGGTAAATGGGAAAAACGTGTGTGTATGTGTGTGTATTGTAGTGTTTGTTTAATTGTTTCTTTATCAGGACCGATGAAGTAGCCAGTAGTTTATTTTGTAGGGATGGGAGGAGGAACCCACACTGTCAATGAGGTGACAGGCACATATACACGATTTTTTTTGGGAAAAACAGGGCCGTAGTATGTGCTGTCCTGTCCTGTCGCATACCACGGCCTTTGATGAACCAATTGTGGACCACTGGTTGGAACGGAAAATAGCCCGATGACCGACCACTTCACTATTTTGTAAAGTACAATCTCAAAATCTAATATTTTGCTATTTTTAGATGTATTTATGAAAAATAATTACAAATTAATCAATCCAACATACTATTTCCTCGAGAATCCTTGAGAAAAAAGAGTAAAGTAGCCTACATTGAAAATATTCATGGCATACTCATTATAACAGCAGAGGGGTGGGACGTAACTAAGTGGCAAAGCGCTCGCTTGATGCGCGGTCAGTATGGGATCGACCCCGTCCTATTTCGTGTTCTAGTCAGTGCACCACGACTGGTATATCAAAGGTCGTGGTATGTGATACCATGTCTGTGGAATGGTGCATATAAAAGATCCCTTGCTACTAATGGAAAAATGAAGATGGTTTCCTCTCTAAGACTATATGTTAAAATTACCAAATGTTTGACATCCAATAGCCGATGATTAATACATCAATGTGCTTTAGTGGTGTCGTTAAACTTAATTTTATAATTTTTCGTTATAGTTACATCAGTTAGTTATGTTTATCATCAATTAGTTATCAGTTAATTCACCAGTTCCCTTTTGATGCAAACGACGTAGCAGCTTAATATAGTCCGGTGTCGCATATACTTTGCACCAGTCTTCCGATGATACTCATTTTTATTACTAAACAACAATTGTATTTATGATATATTGTCACAGCATAATGACACGATACCCTGAATGGCCACAAACATAGGGGCTGAATTTACAAAGCCTGTTCATGTCTTTTAAGTACGCGCGTAACTACATACATTTACAATGCTCAAACACCTGCGTCTACAAAAAAATCGTAAATTCGACCCATGACGTCTTAAATGTACTACACATTAACATTTCAAGGAAAAAACCCCCAAAAAACAAACAAACACTACCGATTTCTGACGATTAAAAAAAAAAAACATAAAAAAAAAAAAAAAAAAAACATTTCAAGGCGCATCAGTAATGTAATATTCAAACATATATTTTAACGTCGGGATGTTCATAAACTATAATTTCTTCTTTTTCTTTTGGGCGGACATTCTTCAGAATGTTAGAGAGTGTCGTCAGTTTACTGCTATTGTACATGTGTTCTAGAATTAAAAAACAAAATTCACTTTTCATGTATTTGATAATTCACTAGCCCAATTTTAACTGTTGATAAAAAAAATATTGTAAGATATTCCGTTATACAGCCTCTTTAACGACGAAAATTACAATTGTGTATTTTTTACGATAAAATTTTAAACAACAAATACAAATTCATTTTAAACACTTATTAATTATTAAAAAATAAAAAATAAAAAAATAAAAATATTGCCGCAGCTTGACAAATTGTATCAACTTTCGTTCAATCAAACACCTTTGCCCAATACCCAATTTTCTTTTGTGTTGGGGTGTCGTTAAACATTCTTTCATTTTATTTCATTTATTAAAAATATTCTGTTAGCCAGAAATATCTAGCTTACAGTGGTAACAAAACTTAAAGACAAGTATCTTTAAAACCGAGAACTATAACACAGTTCTGTATATTATCTACCATTGCACGTTTCTAACCCAGAGCGTTATGGCCAACGCAGGTGCAAATTGTTCGCACATCACAGGGGGAGGTTCAGAGTTAGAAAATATTTTCTTTCTTAGCGGGATCTGTATCGATACTTCCAAAAACATTACTGCGCAGCCAGAGAGAGATGCAAGACACAGTTTAGGATATTTTCAAAGAAATGGAAAATGGTCGTAAACCGAGTGCACATGTCTGAACGAATTTTGTTAATCTCTGAAGTCAAGAAAATTTATTGGAATCCTAACGGAGTTAACGTTTTGTTTACGTCTTGTTTTCCCTTCCATTTTTTTATGAAAAACAAATTTCGCCTTACTGATAAAGACATTAGACATAGGTTACTATTTTTCAATTAGAGAATGGGGTGTGGTTGCGTTCCAATGTGAAATGTGACAAGTCATAGGTCTGAATTAATATACGTGTGTGCGTAATAATGTGTTTAATGGTAGCTAATGAAGATATGGTTGAAAGAAAGCATGAATGAATGAATGAATGAATGAATGAATGAATGAATGAATGAATGAACTATTCATTCAGTCGGTCAAAATATGTATGTATCATGTATGTAAAAAAAAAAAAAAAAAAAAATATGTTTGTATATATGTATGTATGTATGTATGTATGTATGTATGTGTTTATGTGCGTACGTGCATGCGTGCGTGTGTTTGGATGAGAACAAATGAATGGATGTTCAAAGAACCACTGCACGAACACAAAAAAAAAGGAAATGTTTTTATTTAACGACGCACTCAACACAGGAATCACACAGATATATAGAGAGGAAACCCGCTGTCGCCACTTCATAGGCTACTCTTTTCGATTAGCAGCAAGGGATCTTTTATATGCACCGTCCCACAGACAGGATAACACATACCACGACCTTTGATATACCAGTCGTGGTGCACTGGCTGGAGCGAGAAATAGCCCAATGGGCCCACTGACAGGGATCGATCCCAAACCGACCGCGCATCAAGCGAGCACTTTACCACTGGGCTACGTCCCGCCCCTGTACGAATACAACGTCGGCCCGTGGATATAAAGGAGAGGTACATGTATTAACATTCTTTGTTTAAGCTATAAATATATATATATATATATATATATATATAAACTATTAGAAAACCGAGCTGTGGTAAACCAACGTGAGGTAATTTAAATTGATTATTTTGAAAACAAATCATTTGAAATATTTCAAATTAGTACACAACCAAGTCAGAACTTAGAACAAAACAGGCCTACTCTGTTTTCTTCTCATTATCAATGCCATTCATTTACAACACTGGTTTTGTATAGATTCAATAATAAATTGTTATTTATCCATTCATCAGCACGTGTACAACATAATTAATTAATATATCTATATCTATATATATATATATATATATATATATATATATATATATATATATATATATATATATTTCTTTTGCACGTGCTTCTGCAATGGGAAAGCCAGTTATTCTATCACGTTTCTTTTTAAGTTAATATTCAGTAGTTAAGATTATTGGCTTTAAAATGGCATTGATGACTAGTTTGTCCAGTGGGAGTTTTGTTTTGTTTTCAATAATGTGGCACACAGTAGATCTTTGCATACACACTCGTCTAATCTATACTACGTATGGGAACGGGACGTAACCCAGTGGTAAAGCGCTGGCCTGATGCGCGGTCGGCCGTCTTCAGTCGATCCCTTATTTCTCGTTTCAGCCAGTGCACTACGACTGGTGTAATAAATAGTATATAGTATGTGCTACTTTGTCCGTGGGATAGTGCGTGTAGAGGATCCCTGTAGCGGGTTTCCTCTCTAAGACGATATGTCAGAATTATCAAATGTTTGGTCTCCAATAGCCGATGATTAACAAATCAATGCGTTCTCGTGGTGTCGTGAAACCAAAAAACCACCAAAAAAACAGAAGTAAAAAAAAGTAACTAACTAACTGATTTGCGAATGTAGTATTGCTTGTTCTTCCCTTACAATAACCACGTCCACGTCAAATCTGCTATATACAGAGTTGTTTAATTACTTCCTTTCTTATACGATTCCATCCAGAACTTATATTACAGTTTTTACGTGATACTGACTTTTATTGTAAATTTTAATTTTATCTATCTGTGATATTTGTATTTTTGCACAGTCCTTTACACTGTGTTTTTATTTAAATCTTGAATTTTTATATTGATGTGATTCAACATTTAATGTTTTGCTTTTACCATAGTGTGACACCCAATAGCCGATGTATTTTTCGTGCTGGGGTGTCGTTAAACATTCATTCATTCATTCATTCCTTTCATATATACAAATCATATTGTTAGCAGCAACGGCAGAACCTAAACCTATGTTTGGCTGTGGCCGCTCTTAACGCACGTCACTGTCGTATCGTCAGTTTTGGTTTTTCATTTACTTAACATTTTGTAAAGAAAATATTTGAAATTAACGTTGACTTGATGATATAAAAGCAAATACATTTTGTTTTGGTCAGACAGTTCGTCTTGCTAAGAAGCCATATACTTTTGATTGTTTTCATATGTGTACGAGACAGGTGGGCAGCCTAGTGCTGGAGCAAAACCTCAAATCCAGGCAAAAATTATAGGGACATTCAGGTAAAATGTGCTATATATGTTTAATAGTAATGCTAACATGAATAAATGTTGTTATCCAGATACGGGCATTTTCGTTTAATTCGGGCAAAAAACCCATCAAAATGTAATATGTAGCTGGTGCCAAAAAGTGAATGTTACAAAATAGTTTAACAATAAGCTCACATTATAGACAAAATGATTATTGTATTCGAAATTTTTGAAAAGAATTAGTATATCTGATGGCTAATATATATAAGCAAAAACCTGTAAAACAGAAAAATGGCAGAAAAGAGATATTTTTAAACCTCTAATCCTGCTCATGCACAAAACGTCATTTCTAAAATAACCAAAATGATGTCATTCTACTGCAAGACGGGTTGCAATTAAATTACAACACAAAACGATACACCCTAATTCACAAATATGACACATTACATAACACCACTATATTAAACATAAATATGATTTTTGAAAACTAATTACAACTGCAAAAACATTTCTACCTTCTTTATAAAAGAGCTGAAGTACATGACAGCATTGTATAAAGTGTAAAAAAACCCCGCAACATCCTTCGTAAAAGAACTACAGTTTTGCACATTCAATTTACCAAAAAGTTGACATTGTTCTTTACAAAAGAAATGCAATGCTCAACAAGAGTTAATTTTACGTGACATTGATGTTCTTTATAAACAAAATGCAATACTTAACAAGACATAATGTCATTCATAATAAAAACTATAATTATGCATGACGTTGACGTTGTTCTTTATAAAATAAATACGATTTAAGTGTATGGGACAATACTGTATGGCACAAAAGTTTGATACCTTTTTTTTAACAGAAGAAATACAAACACCGTATTACTCAATAATTGTACTTACCAAAACGTTGATACCTTGTTTATGAAAGAGCCACAGTACATTGAGAAGAATAGAGCAATTCATGTATGCGACTATCCGGAACTACAACTGTAGATTTTTACAGAAATATTGGGGGAGAAGAAAATACAGCGTTGAAAATACTTCATACCATGTCTGTAGTAGAAAATACACAAATAAATAATCAAGTTAAAAATAATTCTGTTTTCAATTGGGGTCTTTGATGTTTTTTCTCGATTCCGGCAGAGCGGAGAACTTCAAAGGGTTGTAACATGACAAGACAACATGTACCAGTATCATCGCAGCAGCACCTGTGGACGTAACCGGTGTATTGTTTCAGAACAAATATATACCTCGTAAATGTTAAGCGACTGGATATCACCCGGTTTACACAGGATGGTACGGCGGTATATTCCCGGTTTACATGGTTTATTTAAAGTTGTGTTGCGTTTAACGAACATCTAACATTCATTGGAGCGCACTTATTAATTAGTCATCGGCTATTGGGTATCAGGCATTTGGCAATTCTGACATGCAGTCGTCTTCAGAGGAAAAGTTTGTTTATTAAAGTTTGTTTTGTTTAACGACACCACTAGAGCACATTGATTTATTAATCATCGGCTATTGGATGTCAGACATTTAGTAAGTCTGACATGTACTTTTCAGAGGAAAACCGGCCTCGGTGGCATCGTAGTTAGGCCATCGGTCTACAGGCTGGTAGGTACTGGGTTCGGATCCCAGTCGAGGCATGGGATTTTTAATCCAGATACCGACTCCAAACCCTGAGTGAGTGCTCCGCAAGGCTTAATGGGTAGGTGTAAACCACTTGCACCGACCAGTGATCCATAACTGGTTCAACAAAGGCCATGGTTTGTGCTATCCTGCCTGTGGGAAGCGCAAATAAAAGATCCCTTGCTGCTAATCGGAAAGAGTAGCCCATGTAGTGGCGACAGCGGGTTTCCTCTTAAAATATGTGTGGTCCTTAACCATATGTCTGACGCCATATAACCGTAAATAAAATGTGTTGAGTGCGTCGTTAAATAAAACATTTCTTTCTTTCTTTTCAGAGGAAAAGTGTGTTTGTTAAAGTTTGTTTTGTTTAACGACACCACTAGAGCACATTGATGTATTACTCACCGGCTATTGGATATCAGACATTTGGTAATTCTGACATGTATATATATATTTCAATAGCAGCAAGGGATCTTTTATAATTATGCACTTTCTTCACAGACAGTACAGCAGATATCACGGCCTTTGATATACCAGTTTTGGAACACTGGTTGGGACGGGAAGAAAACCAATCTGAGAACGGGTCCATCGAGGGGGTTCGATCCTCCGACTGAGCTACATCCCGCCCTCCTGTGTTACATTACGTAGAATAGGAAATGAATACTTGTATTATAATTAACGATACAGGATCTAGCTCAGACGGTAGAGAGCTCGCCTGAAGTGATCTGGTGGCAGGATCGAATCTCTTCGGTGGTATATATTATATATATGTGCGCATATGATACATAAATACACATAGTGCGTCCTTACGTGCGTTCATACATACAAACACACGTACGCACGCAGATATATATATTTTTAATACTATGTACTGACAATTCTTTGATACATAACTCAGGGTGTTTTCCCCCCTAGTTCTTGAGAAATTAATGAGTATAAAACGTGTAATGCACACGATCAATCTAAAGTTGATTGCCTTCGTTTCCAGTAGCAGTGGAATGCAATTTCCACAACAGCTTCGTTTTATACAAGGCTCATTAGTTAAATTTTGTAAACATGGGTTTTACCGGCGATCGGGAGCACGTAGAAACACTTCAGTCCAACTTGAAAATACCAGTCGTCGACCAAAAACATGTTTTGGTTCCTCTTTTTCTTTTCTTTTTTTCCTTTTAAATTTTAAAACTAATAATTGCATGTATGTACACACGTACACGTACGATATATATATATATATATATAGAGAGAGAGAGAGAGAGAGAGAGAGAGAGAGAGAGAGAGAGAGAGAGAGAGAGAGAGAGAGAGAGAGAGAGAGAGAGAGAGAGAGGGAGAGAGAGAGAGAGAGAGAGAGAGAGAGAGAGAGAGAGAGAGAGAGAGAGAGAGAGAGAGAGAGAGAGGGGGGAAGAGAGAGAGAGAGAGGAGAGAGAGAGAGAGAGGGGAGAGAGAGAGAGAGAGAGAGAGAGAGAGAGAGAGAGAGAGAGAGAGAGAGAGAGAGAGAGAGAGAGAGAGAGAGAGAGAGAGAGAGAGAGAGAGAGAGAGAGCGGGAGGGAGGGAAGGGAGAGAGAATGAGAGCGAGAGTTTGAGGGAAAACAAAACATAATCGCAACAACATAAGACGAAATGCTATGGTTATTACCAGCGGCAAAGATAGGCTTTGGTAGGTGCTGTCCTGTCAATGTAAAATTGCATAGTAGATTACTAGTAAGTAGCCTCTGTCGTGTTTCCCAGAAATGCATGTTTGAACCATTCATATTCCAAAAGCAGACAAGACTCCAAGGAAACAAACACATTGATATTCAAATACAGAAGATAATAAACGATCTACACACATCAAATTATGTCCCAAGTGGAATGATTTTTATTTGTCACCAGCATTTAGCGGCTAACAATTCAAAATTATTTCACGAAGGACATACATTTGACAAAGGACATACATTTGACAAAGGACATACATTTGACAATAATTGGTACAGTTTGTTATTCTGTTCATTATCCGAGATATTTTTTCTCTAAATGCTTTTTACTTTTGACATCCATAAATGTACGTGTGTATATAATGAAACGATGTACATCTCTTTTCATATTATTCGGAGTATTACAATATCTGTATTTTATTCTCGTTCACGGATAATTTTGAAAACAAAATCTATAACAAATTGTATTAAAATAACATTTTATTACAAAATTTAACATAGAAAACATTTAGTATCTAAAGTATATGTGCAGTCAATTTTAGTACCGACAAGGTCACCGGTTTGTAAGCGCCACATCGTCCAATAATATTGCATGTTACATCAACGTATGATAATGGCGAAATTATTATTTTTATTTCCCTGGTTATGAGTGCTGGAGTAATAAATTCAAATATTACACCATCAGGATATTATGATGATATTTGATAATGGATATGTCCCGAGTTTGTTGTCATTGTTAAGATGTTGTCGACTAACAGAGACGTTTTAATGACTCAAATTATACGATGGGGTGGGGTGGCTAGTCTTTGGTGAGCGACGTTTTTGAAGTGGATGGATGGAGGTGGATCTAGTTACGGTATTGTAGCAGAACCATTCGATGTCAGCGCTACGGTATCGTATTTACGGTGGATCATGCTTTATCGATTAAATATATATTTAAAAAAAAGAAAGAGAAGAAAATTAGACCCCCGAAACCCTACTCTGCACACGCGCCAGTTCATCGATGAACATGCATCCTAGATTGTCGAGGTGTGTGTACAGACTTCCCAGCCCCATAGGAAGATATGTTAGGTGGGGTATTGGGGCCACAAGTACATACAGTAGAATGTCGTTGGGTCAAATTCGGAAGCGTCGAATACACCACAACGCTCGAACCAAAAATGAAGTCCCGAGTTAAACATAAACGTTGTTGACCAAATGGTCCCGATGGGTCGAACACGTTCTCGAAAACCGACGGGGTTCGAGCCAACGGGATTCATCTGTATGTTGGTTTATATATCGGATGGCTCTCTGCCCGTAAAACACAACTGTACCCTCTTTAATAATTAAGAACTTGGAAAGTCTTGATATCAGGATAATATTTTGCAGCCGATATCATATGGGTATTATTTATCTGAGGTTAAAAAAAAAATTCAAAAAATTCAAAAAAATAAATAAATAAAATTTGGCAGGTCAAAGACCTTTCATATACCGACAGAATCAAAATGAAAGCTAATAGCCGATGCATTTTCGTGCTGGGGTATCATTACACAATGCCAGTGTCACATGCACTTAGAGTGGTGCATATCTGGCGTAAAGTGACTACCACTGTGTCACACTATGACAACACCCCTCAGTCAAATACCAAAAGCAGGTGGCCTTGTGTATAGACGTTTTTCTTCTTCTGGAAAGTGTCTGGTAGTACAGATTACTCCCAAGAATTTCGAAATGGTGATCAGCGAGGGTGACAAAGCTGTCACTGAAGTTTGTTTTACTGGAAATGAATGGGAAGCAAAACGAATATTGAAGTAAAATCATAAAGAACAGTCGAAGATTAGTTCTGTAGACTATAACCGGCCTCGGTGGTGTCGTGCTTAAGACATCGGACTACAGGCTGGTAGGTACAGGGTTCGCAGCCCGGTACCGCCTCCAACCCAGAGCGAGTTCTTAAGGGCTCAGTTGGTTGGTGTATGGCCACTATACCCTCTTCTTTCTCACTAACCACTAATCAACTAATAACTAACCCACTGCCCAGATACCTGAGGTGTGTGTCCAAGACAGCGTGCTTGAACCTTAATTGGTTATAAGCACGAACATAAGTTGAAATAAATAAATGTAGACTATATTATCAGGAAGATTAAAGACATTGGATCAACAAGTGACCGAGGTCAGTGTGTGAACAGGACGGGGAACAAACTGTCCATCTATTTAAGCAGACCAAGGCAAGTCTAACTAGAATCAGCTTTCTGTGAGTAATGTTCAAAGTCTGGTTTGTTTAACGACACCAAAATAGGGCACATCGATTTATTAATCATCGGCTATTGGATGTCAAATATTTGGTAAATCAGACATAAAGTTTTAGAGAGGAAACCCGCTACATTTTTGCATTAGTAGCATGGGATCCTTTATATGCGCCATCCCAGACATAATAGCACATACCACAATGTTTGTTATGATATAACAATCGTGGTGCACCGGCTGGAAAGTGAAACGGCCCAATGGACTAACGAAAGAGATCGACACTAGACGGGCAGCGAACCAGCAGAGCGTTTTACCAATGGGCTGTGTCCCTTCTAATTACATCTTCTGATACGTCATTTAAAATGCATTTGACCAGAATACTTTAAAATTTTACCACAAAATGGGTTAATACCTGCATAATATCAGGTGCAAAATATTATCTTTGTTTATATACTTTCCAAGTTATTATTCATTACAAGCTGTACACGTTTTTCGGGGGGGGGGGGGGGGGGGGGGGCAGGTGTGTGACCAAAAAAGAAGTTTTGAAGCTCAAATGAGAGGTAAAGCAAACATACCAACAATTTTTTACATACGAAATAAGATCTACTCTGAACGTAAGGATGACCACAAACACACTGGGTATACAATCATATATTCTAATGTACCTGTGTATATTTGTCCTTAGAAAAGCTCCATTAGTCATATACCGTCCTCGGTGGCGTCGTGGCAGGCCATCGGTCTACAGGCTGGTAGGTACTGGGTTCGGATCCCAGTCAAGGCATGGAATTTTTAATCCAGATACCGACTCCAAACCCTGAGTGAGTGCTCCACAAGGCTCAATGGGTAGGTGTAAACCACTTGCACTGACCAGTGATCCATAACTGGTTCAACAAAGGCCATGGTTTGTGCTATCCTGCCTGTGGGAAGCACAAATAAAAGATCCCTTGCTGCCTGTCATAAAAGAGTAGCCTATGTGGCGACAGCGGGTTTCCTCTAAAAAAATCTGTATGGTCCTTAACGATATGTCTGACGCCATATAACCGTAAATAAAATGTGTTGGGTTCGTCGTTAAATAAAACACTTCTTTCTTTCCATTAGTCATGAACATCTTACACTAACAGCAAATTCAGGACAGTCTTACCACCTTCAGCAAACCACGTAATATTACAGACTTCATGGATTTATCCAGGCATTCTGTGGGTCCGAACATAGGCCCCTTCCCAAAAGAAAGTGGTACTGAAAATGTTTCAATTTCTGTACAAAAAATTCCCAATATATTTAATTATAAATGTATGTGCATATAAATTAATTTAACAGTGGCGAACTTCATCATTCAGTGGCCTGAAAAAAAATATCCCAAATATGATTACCGTGGTAATTTTCCCAATCCCATCAGACATGGGAGCCTAGAAAAATATCCCAAATACTTCCCTGGACTTTATTCATAGGACCTACATATATACTCTTCAAAAAAAGTAGGGGAACCTGAAATATAAATGTTAATATCAACCATTAAGACCGAACATATGTTTTGACCACAGACATCCTAGTAAAGAATGTTCAGGTCTGTTTATCAACACACCGAAACACATTCCATAGTTTGCACATGCATCACGCAGTTGCCTCGTACACGTGCGTGGGGCGTCATTCTTGATTTTGACCATTTCCAAGAAGGTCCATTAATCACTGTGGAATATTATTTCTGTCAATCTTTTTCATTCTGTTGATCATACAGTTATTGTTTTGTTTTTAGTCATTTTTATTGTTTGAATCTGCAATTTACTGATAAAAAACACGTCAACTTTCAAATTTCACTTCTGACCCCAATCATCCTTCAAGATCTTTGGTGGTCATAAAACCTACTGTAATACTGAACTACCGGTTGTAATGTTTGCCAAATTAATTCACTATTATCATATAACCATTCCCCACAGCTAATATACCTTACAATTTTGGCAATTGTAAATTCTTATCAGAGTTCCCCTACTTTTTTTGTAGAGTATATATATTTTAAATTAGAAATTAAAACCCCCAAAATCATTAGTTGGTGGAAATTGCCCCAGGTAATCACTTCACGAAATTTCAGAACATTTAAAAAAACAGCTCTATGAGAAATGTTGATGGACAGATAGATGACAAACTGGCATCAGAAATAAACGCTGCAGAACGTTCTGATACAAAAAAACATAAGACAAAATAAAATAAAAACAAATGCTTTATTTAAAAACCTTCAAATATCTGTGTAAGTTTTTCTTTCTCAAACAACAAAATCTTGCTATGAATTAATAAACAAATAGTAAAAGAACCACTTGGCACCGATCTGTAACCGTCTGTATGTGTATATATATGTATGTATGTATGTGTATGTGTGTGTGTGTGTGTGTGTGTGTGTGTGTGTGTGTGTGTATGTATGTATGTATGTATGTATGTATGTATGTCTGTATGTGTATATGTTAAGTTCCAGGGTCAAATTACCAGACTAGTCTCCAATTCCTAGTGACCAATCCACTGCTAAATGAGGAGTCAGATTACATCACACTAATTTGCTTCATTCAAACTTTCAGCATTTAATGTGTGTTTTTCAAAATGGTATGTAACACCAGCATACATGTACTAACAAACATTCTGACACCCCAAGAAAAAACAAACCCACTCCCCCCCAAAAAAAAAACCCCAACCTAAAAAAAACCCCAACCCAAACCAAAAAACAAAACAAAAAAAAAACAAATTAAAAAAATACACAAACCCCCCCCCCCCCCCCCCCCCCAAAAAAAAACCTGTCACCCAAACACATATATTTGTATATAATTTGTCTACTTTTAGAAGAATCTATGGGCCTTTCAAAATATAAAATACTTAAAAAAAAAGAAAACCCAGCTTTTTGATGCCAAATACTGTTGATCACCGGTATAACATTAGCAATTGTTATTGATATTTTTAAATTCTGGTGAAAATATTTTATTGAAAAGCAATGCCATGATGAACATTTAAAAAATTTAATAACTTTATGAGCTGTAACCCATTTCATAAACATTGCACTCTTCCAACTGTCCACCCATCCCAATAATATGTTTCTTCTTTTTCAATTGCACATGTAATATAGAAAGAAAACCCACCACAAAACTTCATGAAAGTAAAATGCATGATCAAATGACTTCTAAAATTATGAATCTGTGGCATGTTCTTGAGTCTGAGCACATACAGTTTTATAGGTTTCATTGTCTTCTATCATATCTGAATTAAGTAATGAAACAATAAATGTTTCGGCAACATTTAATTGACAAACTGGAGTTAGAATATGGGTCAATGTTAGGGTTAGGATTACATGTAGGTTTAGAACAGTTGTGTGGTAAAAAGTCTAAGTGAAACCTTTGTCAGTGAAAACTCCAGGTACCCTAACAATAACCAAAACTCCACGACAGAGCCTTAGTAGCCAACAGGTACTTCATTTCAGAGACTTTTTAACGATTGTAATTACATATCATATATATTTTTCTGCATCAAATATTAGTGGCTGTATATTAAACGTGTTTCTTATTGGTATAATATTTGTACTAGGTTATATTTCATTTTATTTCCCAAAATATTTTTTTTTTGTACGTACAAAATTATTTGAAGACAGAATCCAGTTTGGGCTTCTTACAAATATTAAGATGACCAGAAACACATTGAATATACAGACACTGATATTCTAAACAAGAAAATATATCTGATATGTAAGTTTAATCGTAGAAATATTTTATTAGTCGGAAACATCTTACAATGCAGCAAACTCAAGAATGTCCCTTTAATGACTCATAATTTAGTTTCAGCCAAACTTTCTAAAAACATTTATATAAATAATAAATTCTTTAAATATTTTAACTTTTACCAAACAACTTGCAGGTTACATTAAACTACTATATTTTCAAAGATGACCACATGCACTGCTTTATTCAAACTGTGAATATTTAATATGCTTGGGGTTTTTTTTTTTCAAAAATGGTACAGCTGTAATAAATCCAAGTGAATCTTGCACACTACTTACACTTTATACAGTTACAGTCTTCCACATAATATGCTACATAATATTTTTAATGTTGGGTATAGAAATCACTGCATGGGTGGGATTTATAGCTTGGTTGGTAGAGCTTTCGTTTGAGGTTCTCGAGTCATAGGGTTAAACCTTTTTTGACTGACCAATTGGGTTTATTCTTGTCCCAACCATTGCCCTATGACTGGTATGGCCATGGTATGTGCTGTTCTGTCTGTGGGAAAGTGCATATAAAAGATCCCATACTGCTAATCCTGTAAAACCTGTCAGTTACCAAATCTTAGACATCCAATAGCTGATGGTTAATTAATCAATGTGCTCTAGTGGTGTCATTAAACATTACAAATGTTAATCATACATTTCTGCTAATGGCTGTTCAAAGAACATCCACCTTATTAACATCCACCTTATTAACATCCACTTTATTAACATCCACCTTATTCTGTAGCGTGGTGATATGAAAGTGTTCTCTTCAACAGATTTGAAACGCAGTCTGCTTTTTTGAGGAACAATTCGTTTATGCAGCAGAAAAATTCATGGCTTTTTAAAATTCTTCTTTGCAGATCTCTTGACCTTTCAGCAGCCTGTTGTCTGTTACAAGCGTTTTTCTACAGATGTGAGCACACACCAGGGATCTTTAATATGCAGTTTTTCACAGACAGGACTGTACATACAATGGCCTTTTGAAGTACAGTCAAGAGCAAACATTGACACCATCACTTCCACTGGAATAGTAAAACACTTCTATCTAATCCTCCGACTTCTGAGGTGCAAAACAAAAATCTAGGGAGCTTGAGTTGGAACTTTTTTCAACCTTAAAGGGAATGGTACTGATTATTCCACACACAAATGATTTAACTTGAATATAATATTTCTATGTCAATGTAACTATCACAACCTAAAATCACAACAGTGATCATGTTGGATATGAAACTCTGTCCACGATAAGGGCGAATTTCCCAAACACTAGGTCTCTCTTCCACAGCAATACTCCAACACCGATCACAGTCATTGAGAAAACTGTCATTTTTCTTTTAGACCACTTAGATTTACTTTTCCTTCGTTGGATGACATCTGGTGGGTTGAGTTCTCGGTCTTTGAGCTCCTGCAAGCAAATATTACTTAGTGACATCAGTCAGATCTACTGAAATTTTTAAAAATAATTTTCTCCTTTTTTTTCCATGAATACTTAGCCTGAGCGAAAGAAAGAAATGTTTTATTTAACGACGCACTCAACACATTTTAATTACGGTTATATGGCATCAGACATATGGTGAAGGACCACACAGATATTGAGAGAGGAAACCCGCTGTCACCACTTCATGGGCTACTCTTTCTGATTAGCAGCAAGGGATCTTTTATATGCACCATCCCCCAGACAGGATAGCACATACCACGGCCTTTGATATACCAGTCATGGTGCACTGGCTGTGACGAGAAACAGCCCAATGGGCCCACCGACGGGGATCGATCCCAGACCGACCGCGCATCGAGCGAGTGCTGTACTATCCTGAGTGAAGAAGAATAAAAGACGATTCTCTGTCACATGATTGAAACGGATAATAATAGACTCAATTACTTGGTATTCAAAATGTTAAGCAGCTTTGTAATCTAGGAAGATTTCTTGCTGAAGCTACTAATCGTAGAGAACGGACTATTTTATAATCTTTCTCCACCCGTAACATTATATTAATGTAATAACTAAAACAATCGGTCTCTATCCTTCATTTCTTATATACAACTGTGTCTATCCTAAGTATGTGCTTCTAACATGTACATGTACTGTTTATTATTAACATACTGTATATTGAATTGCACATCGCCACTGTAAGGTAAATCAAATCTACATGCTTGTAAGCAACTTGCTTTGGTAAATAAAATGAATGAATTTATGAACGAACTCATTAGACGATTTTAAGCCATTTTGGATCAGGTTAAATTGAAAAGAAAACATCTGCTCTTTGTGATTTTTTATGTGCTTTTACAGTACATATATACAACTGTACAATACCTTTTCCCCATGTACATGTACATGTATGTGTTGCCATCAAAGTGTTATGGATAACCTACATGTAAGTGAAATTTAATGTTTAAAACAATCCCCAGACAAGCAAAAGAAAGAAATGTTTTATTTAACAATGCACTTAACATATTTTATTTAAGGTTATATGGCATCAGACATATGGTTAAGGACCACACAGATTTTGAGAGGAAACCTGCTGTCGCCACTTCATGGGCTACTCTTTCCAATTAGCAGCAAGGGATCTTTTATTTGCGTTTCCCACAGGCAGGATAGCACAAACCATTGCCCTTGTTGAACCAGTTATGGATCACTGGTCGGTGCAAGTGGTTTACACCTACCCATTGAGCCTTGCGGAGCACTCACTCAGGGTTTGGAGTCGGTATCTGGATTAAAAATCCCATGCCTCGACTGGGATCCGAACCCAGTACCTACCAGTCTGTAGACCGATGGCCTAAGCACGACGCCTCCGAGGCCGGTTGTTTAAAAGAAGTCATCACCATATTTTGGTGTTAAATGGGTAGACCATTATTAATTTTACAATAGAGCAAACATATATACCGGTATATAAGTGTTCAAATATTCCATAGGCCTACATGTATATGTAATTTGTCTTCAACATAATATAAAATAATACTCGTTTATTTTTTAAAATGTATCTACAAAATGAAGTACAACAAAAAACAAATTGTTGAATCTATTCAACGTACTAGTTCCAGCCAGTGCATGACATTGACTGATATATCAAAGGCTGTGGTGTGTGCTATCCTGTCTTTGGGATGGTGCATATAAAAGATCCCTTGCTACTAATGGAAAAATGTAGCGGCTTTCCTTTCTACGACTGTCAATATGACAATAGCTGACGATTAATAAATCAATGTGCTCTAGTAGTGTCATTAAACAAAACAAACTTTAAACTATTCAATATAATAGAAAATAAATGTTTTATTTTCATAATTTCCGACATGTATAAAACCACGTACATTATTAAATTCACGAATGACAGTGATGCTGTAATTAACAAATATAAATATAAACATATATCCACCCTGTTCAATCTGGTCTGAAGTCGGTCTATCTCCTCGGAAAGTTTGGCCACATTTCTCACGGAATCCTCCATGTGCCGTCTTAACTGTATGGGTCCTGTTCCATCCTGAAATAGAGAAAAAAAAACATATTGCTCACTGAAAGTGTTGTCTTAACCCTATCGGTCTTGCCAGTGCGCCACGACTGGTACATGTATATCAAAGGCTGTGGAATGTGCTATCCTTTCTGTGGGAAAAGAAATGTTTTATTTAACGATGCACTCAACACACTGTATTTATGGTTATATGACATCAGAAATATGGTTAAGGACCACATAGATTATTGAGAGAAGAAACCCGCTGTCACCACTTCATGGGCTACTCTTTTCGATTAGCAGCAAGGGATCTTTTATATTGTAACGAATACATAATTATTCTACCTAACCCTTTATAATGAAACTAATATTGTTTTATTAATAAGATAAACATAAGATTTGATTTAGTTTCGATATATAAACAAATGCTCAACTAACACTGGATAGAAGTACACTGTGTTTACATTGAGTGTAAAAGGGCGCCAGTATGACGTCTTTAGTATGACATCATGTCGGTGACGTGATCAGTGGATGGTCTTTGAATATCTCTAAAGCGGAGTTGCTTGCGTGTCCGCTGATTAGGAAAGACGTGTTGTGATTTTTAGTTGGAAAACAAGTAATTCAATAAAACTATGAGTAGGGTGAGATTTCAAGAGAAAGTTAGTATAAAAATATATTGAAGGATTTAATCGTGATTTTCCTTCCCTGGGCTTACGTGTTATTGTATAGGTAGAAATTGTATAATGTTTTAGTAAATACGCTGATAGATTGTAATTTCTTAACCGTCAACAATTATTTCTACGTCAAACAAGGTTTTTCTTTTAGATGAATAGAATAGGTTATTTGGTAATAGTAATGTAGGATTATTTATTATATTACTAATGTAATTTTATTCTGAAATCTAGTGATCTGACAGGAAAATGTTTATAGTTCACGCCAGGGTTGTTGATCTACCACCAGATCTGGCGTATAGTTATTGAAGCAGAAGTTAGGTTTGTCACCACCCGATCTGGCCAATAGTGGTTTAGTTCACCACCAGATCTGGTGAATAGTTGTATAGTTTACCCCCAGAACTGGCGTATAGTTATTGGAGCAGAAGTTAGATTTGTCACCACCAGATCTGGTGAACACGGTTGTTTAGTCACCATCAGATCTGGCGTATAGTTTACTAGTTTACCAGGATTTAGAGTTTACTTAGTAACCGTCACTAGCGATTTACTTACATAAATAAAGCAAGGACAAACTTAGGAATTTAGGAAGAGCTTTAGTTGAATAAAGTCAAAACAAGGACACACTTGGGAACTTAGCATTTACTAGTATAAATAAAGTTTACTATTTAATTATAAAGTGTATTTTGTGTTCATTTCCAGTTAAGTATTTATTAATGGAAGTTTCAAGTTAATGACTCAAGCAAACGAACCCCGATACATTTTGTCTGTGTAATCACACTCGCAGGGTACATGTAAGGTAAGGGTAAGGGTAAGGGTAAGGGTAAGGGTAATGGTAAGGGTAAGGGTAAGGGTAAGGGTAATGGTAAAGGTAAGGGTAAAGGTAAGGGTAATGTAGGGCAGGGCAGGGCAGGGCAGGGCAGGGCAGGGCAGGGCAGGGCAGGGCAGGGCAGGGCAGGGCAGGGCAGGGCAGGGCAGGGCAGGGCAGGGCAGGGCAGGGCAGGGCAAGACAAGGCAAGGCAAGGGTAATGTAAAGGTAATGGTAAAGGTAAAGGTAAAGGTAAGGGTAAGGGTAAGGGTAAGGGTAAGGGTAAGGGTAAGGGTAAGGGTAAGGGTAAAGGTAAAGGTAAGGGTAATGTAGGGCAGGGCAGGGCAGGGCAGGGCAGGGCAGGGCAGGACAGGGCAGGGCAGGGCAGGGCAGGGCAGGGCAGGGCAGGGCAAGGCAAGACAAGGCAAGGCAAGGGTAATGTAAAGGTAAAGGTAAAGGTAAAGGTAAAGGTAAGGTAAGGTAAGGTAACGTAAGGTAAGGTAAGGTACGGTAAGGTACGGTAAGGTACGGTAAAGGTAAAGGTAAAGGTAAGGTAAGGGTAATGTAAAGGTAAAGGTAAAGGTAAAGGTAAGGTAAGGTAAGGTAAGGTACGGTACGGTAAGGTAAGGTAAGGTAAGGTAAGGTAAGGTAAGGTAAGGTAAGGTACGGTAAGGTACGGTAAAGGTAAAGGTAAAGGTAAAGGTAAGGTAAGGGTAATGTAAAGGTAAAGGTAAAGGTAAAGGTAAGGGTAATGTAAAGGTAAAGGTAAAGGTAACGGTAAAGGTAAGGTACAGTAATGATAAGGTAAAGGTAAAGGTAAGAGTAAGAGTAAGAGTAAGTGTAAGAGTAAGTGTAAGAGTAAGAGTAAGAGTAAGTGTAAGAGTAAGTGTAAGAGTAAGTGTAAGTGTAAGAGTAAGAGTAAGAGTAAGTGTAAGAGTAAGTGTAAGTGTAAGAGTAAGAGTAAGAGTAAGAGTAAGTGTAAGTGTAAGAGTAAGTGTAAGTGTAAGAGTAAGTGTAAGTGTAAGAGTAAGAGTAAGTGTAAGAGTAAGTGTAAGTGTAAGAGTAAGAGTAAGTGTAAGAGTAAGTGTAAGAGTAAGTGTAAGAGTAAGAGTAAGAGTAAGAGTAAGAGTAAGTGTAAGAGTAAGTGTAAGAGTAAGAGTAAGTGTAAGAGTAAGTGTAAGTGTAAGAGTAAGAGTAAGAGTAAGAGTAAGTGTAAGAGTAAGTGTAAGAGTAAGAGTAAGAGTAAGAGTAAGAGTAAGAGTAAGTGTAAGAGTAAGAGTAAGTGTAAGAGTAAGTGTAAGAGTAAGAGTAAGAGTAAGAGTAAGTGTAAGAGTAAGAGTAAGAGTAAGTGTAAGAGTAAGAGTAAGAGTAAGAGTAAGAGTAAGTGTAAGAGTAAGAGTAAGTGTAAGAGTAAGTGTAAGAGTAAGTGTAAGTGTAAGAGTAAGTGTAAGAGTAAGAGTAAGTGTAAGTGTAAGAGTAAGTGTAAGAGTAAGTGTAAGAGTAAGAGTAAGAGTAAGAGTAAGAGTAAGTGTAAGTGTAAGAGTAAGAGTAAGTGTAAGAGTAAGTGTAAGAGTAAGTGTAAGAGTAAGTGTAAGAGTAAGTGTAAGAGTAAGAGTAAGAGTAAGTGTAAGTGTAAGAGTAAGAGTAAGAGTAAGAGTAAGAGTAAGAGTAAGTGTAAGAGTAAGTGTAAGTGTAAGAGTAAGAGTAAGAGTAAGAGTAAGTGTAAGAGTAAGTGTAAGAGTAAGAGTAAGAGTAAGAGTAAGTGTAAGAGTAAGAGTAAGAGTAAAGCTGGATTCATACTTCACCGCCGACAAGAGTCGGCGAGTAGTTGACTCGCCCAGTCCTGCTTCTGTTCAAACCTAATTCTCATTTTTCAGTGAAGACAGTGTGGTTTTAACAATGTTCATATTAAATTTTGGTGCGCGTTCTTTCAACGCAATGAAAGTATGAATTGACCTTAAGAGTAAGAGTAAGAGTAAGAGTAAGAGTAAGAGTAAGGTAAGGTAAGGTAAGGTAAGGTAAGGTAATGTACCCGTAAGGTAAGGTAAGGTAAGGTAAGGTAAAAGGTAAAAGGTAAAGGTAAAGGTAAGGGTAAGGGTAAAAGGGTAAGGGTAAGGGTAAGGGTAAGATAAAGGTAAGGTAAAGGTTACCATGGGCATATACTCTGACCTGCATCAGAATGTATCCAAGAGATAAAAAAAAATGGTTGGAAATGGGACAAGATTCTCTCTGCAATCTGACAAGAGTACAAAATCACACAACATCGACAAATCTCCGCTATATAATACAGTGTCTGAACAGCTGTTTTCATTATCTCCATCAGGTGTTGAAAGCCACACCGACTAGGCTGGAGTGAGAATCAGTTACCGACTTCCCCAAATGTTTTGACTGACAGGCTATTTACTGAGAACACCTACTGGTCTATCAGGGATCGTCACTTGATTGAGTGCAAGCTGGCAAACTGCTACACCAATTGGGGCCAACTAAATTACATGTCTAAGATGACAATGACAAATCACCAGCCAATGTTTAAAAATCAAACACGCCATTATGTTTTATATGAAAACTGGGACCAGGCCAAAAAGATGTGTCTATACTGCTTTCGTTAAAGTTAATAACATGAACAGCACAATAATGCCTAATACATCATGCATATTTCCATGCTGTATATATAATAATATCTATTAAAGAAGTTGATATCTAATAGATGTCTATTAAAGAATTTGATATATAATTGATGACTATTATAGAACTTGATATCTAAAAGATTTCTATTACAGAATTTGATATCTAATAACAAAACTGTTATTGAACAAATATCTATTAAAGAATTTAATATCTAATAGATGTCTATTAAAGAATTTGATCACAGCAAAATACTTTATGTTGTTTAATAAACGTATAAAATGTAATATTAAAATCAACGGTATACAAAACTGAGATCAGGACAAAATAAGGAATACCAGTTAGAATATAATATGAACTTGAGATGAATTTTAATTATGATACATGTACATTCAATTTCGTGGATAGACCCTACAGATTTGGCTAATTTTACCTTCAATACCCGTTTATAGAGACATATTCTGAGTTTGCTGCATTTTTCAAAGATGTTATCAACTAACAGAGACTTTTTAACGATTGTAATTACATATCAAATATATTTTCCTGCATAACATATCAGTGGCTGTATATTAAATGTGTTTCTGATCATTCTAATTTTTGTAATAGCGTAAATTTCATTTTATTTCCTAAAATATAGTTTTTTCATACATACGAAATTATTTGAAGACAAATCCAGTTTGGGCTTCTTACAAATATTAAGACAACCTGAAACACATTGAATATACAGACACTGATATTCTGAACAAGAAAATATATTTAATATGTAAGTTTAATCGTAGAAATATTGTATTTGTCGGAAATATTTTACAATGCAGCAAACTCGGGAATGTCCCTTTAAAGGAATGCTAAAGCAAAGCTTTTGGACTGGTGTGCATATTCAACGATACATAATGCACATTATTGCTTAATATCAACAAGTATAATCGCATAGTTAATTAATAAAACGGTTAAATGTGATGGCTATTATATATAACGGGCACAGCCATTTTGTACCATCCCAGTGAATACGCCCTCTGGCGAGCTGGTGGTTACGTAATACTTAACGTGTCACGTCAGGAATTAGTCTTCGAACTGAAGAAACAAAACATACCTGATTTTTGCGGATGCATCGCAATGTTCTGTAATGATATCCATCCCATGTCATGTCATAGGGTTTTACGTGCACATTCAGAACAAGCTGTTGTAGCGCACGCCTGTCGTGGGCACAAGAGCGAGCCTTGGCAGGCTCCTCCGTCCATGACAAGAAAAGTGGGGGGAGGGGAGAGGAGGGACCGCCTGCACTGGCAGGTGCAAGGGAGCACCAGCAGCCCGATCAAATCGGTAGCAGGCGGGTGAGGGTGGTGGTGGTGCTATGGAATTTGAATGTAGCAGTTAATGCCAAAGAGAAAAGGGTGCGCAATTTTGATTGAGGGACATTGGCGAAATTTTGAACGGTCAGTCGAAAGGTAAATGGCCAAGCTAATATAGGTTTTGATATTAGTGAATCGAGAGTAGCTCGTTATCCATCCCAGTAACACAGCAACGTGTATATGTGGTTTATTTTTCAATACAAAATAAACCACAATTGTCAAAGTGTTGAAATAACTGTATTATATTTTATATATAAATTAACCCATGTACTGAAATAATAGTCGGAATGTTTTCTTGCTTAATTGGTATTTTCTTTCCGTGGCCTGTACCTGTACGTGGTTCTTGATTGGCAGGTGTATATTTAGACGGTCCCTAGACACTGTGTCTAGACACACTAAAAAGACGTGCCTCTTTTATTAAGATCACAGGGTATTGTGTGATAACCTCAAATCGTAATGGACTTTACCAGTAATTCTGTAAAATCCTTTATTAAGTAGACTTTCCCCATCTGAAATCACAAAACTGACCAATTACGTAGTCCCAGAGAAAAGAAAATTATCACTTAGGTATCGTGAGTGGTCGTTTTTGCTCGAACGTATCCTACCAATAGGCCTAATAATATGCATTTTTTCTTTGGATTTTTTAAAAGAAAAAAACACCTATAACTCCATTTCATTATATTGATACAAACTGAAATATATTTAGTTAAATAGTTTATTATACTATCAAGTCATTTATGTTGTTTTACAAGTCAGGTTGATGAAAGCGAAGCACCTTGTCGTAAGTTAGAGCATTTGTTTACACTGTGCATAATAGAGAAGTTGGACCTGAGCTGATGTCACTTTGCCCCAAGATATACCACCAGACGTCACAAAAATGAAACAAAATGGCTGCCCCCAGTTAGCAGGAATAATCACGTTTTTTTATTAATTCTAAAATTACGCGTTTTTCATTTGTTAAAGTGTCAGTATGTGTTGGTGGTCCGGGTATGCATCTTTCCAACACATAAGGCTCTTGTTGGAGTTTAGTCTACCTTTAACATGTTTTCTTGATATACATGTATACATGAAAACATTTCCATAACCCCAGCAGATTTCGTATACAATTTTGTGCATGTGAATACAGTATAATGTGTATGGCTCGACAACCGTGTTTTGTTTTGCTTCACTGCTATCAAAATAATTGGGAGGAGGTAGGGTGTGCTCAAGCCTGGATCCACTTTTTTAAATTTTGAAAAAATTATTATGTAAAAAACCCAGAAGCCATTAAGTTACATATTACAGAGAAACACATCAAAAGTGGACCCTCTGTAAAGTGGAATCCTTGAAAACCAGGGGGTGGGGTGGGATTTAGCTCAGTCGGTTGAGGGCTCGCTTGAGGTGCTTGCGTCGCAGGATCGAACCACCTTGGTGGACCCATTCAACTGATTGGGGGTTTTCTCATTCCAACCAGTGCACCACAACTGTACAAAGACCATTGTATGTGCTTTCCTGTCTGTGGGAAAGTGCATATAAAAGATACCTTGCTGCATTAGGAAAAATGTAGCGGGTTTCCCTAGTGACTACGAGTCAGAATAACCATATGTTTGACATCCAATAGCCGATGATTAATTAATCAATGTGCTCCTGTCACATCGTTAAACAAAACAGAACTTTTTTGAAAACCAGATGTTTTTCAGTCTCTTTTTAAAAATAAATACACAACGTAACCTCTCTAAACAGGATACCTCTCAAACCAGACTTTTTACTTGGTCTCGAGGGTGTGTCCAGTTTCACTGTATTATTATAATGTTGAATGACCCATTCTCAGTATTCCAGGTCTCTGGAATGACTCCCCCACCCACCCCCTCTCATCCCTCAAAAGACCCGTACACTGTTTCTGTATGGCATTCTATTAATTTTACATGTACATCTTTGCCGTAGACTTGGAATATACCAAGATAGCTCAAATAACAGCAGTAAAGTTTGTTTCACTCTGTCAAATAGTTCCATGCATACAACAAATGGAAATACTGTAACTTCACCATTCATTCATATCCGTAGCTTAGATACAGCTGCGTAATGTGGGTTGCCAGCGCCCAGGGCAAGGCAAGTATTGTGCCCCCTAACCAGTGGACCATTAGCACTCCCTGAGTCACTTCCACCAGTCCAGAATTTTGCACCCAGGGCAACAGCCCCGGTGGCCCCGCCCATGCTATGCCACTGCTTAGATATAATTTTTCATATCCTTAAAAATAATGTCTTTGTCTCTGTCTTACATTTTCATTGCATTTTTAATATCTTAATTTTTTTTTAGGAAAAGTGGATGCTTAATGCACATCAAACTGAACTACATTTAGTATGTTAGTCCATAAAATAATTTTAGGTGATTTGATAAATAAAATGTTGATTTTTGTTATGGCTGGTTACTTAAATAATTGACCACTCGGGCACATTATATAATTTTTCACAAAATACTTGATAAGACGGTGTTACATTTAAATGTATTAAATAGTGTGAGTCACTTTTTAAAAATTGCCATCGGCAGGCTCAAAATTGCTGTTGATTGGCCATTTGTGGACGACAAATTCTTCCATTCAATTTTTAAAAAGTGACTTTTATATGCAACATCCCACAGACAGGATAGCACCTACCACAGCCTTTGATATACCAGTCGTGGTGCACTGGCTGGAATAAGAAACAGTCCAATGGGCCACCACCAGGGATTGATCCCAGACCGACCATGCATCACGTGGGTGCTTTACCACTGAGCTACGAACACCCTACCCCTTGTGGAGTGGAAAACAATCCATGTTTCTTCAGTTGTAATGTGGACGCTTGAAAGCAGTTTTCTTTATTAGACCTATAGTTAATGTAACCAGTTTCAACTGCGAGGCAGAGAAGAAACAGATAATAGCTTGTGATTTGCATGCATACTATGATCACTTCTGAAAATGAGGAATCCTGCATGTATTTAAAATACATCCAAAAAACGATGATTGAAAGCCAAACCTGCTTGTGTATGTGATTATGAGAAAACAAATTATGCATTATGAGTGGCATCTACTGCTGTCTCCCTGTCAGTTTTAATCCTGGAAGTCTGTTTACTGTAATCAGCTGAACATTTATGCCAAAGTAGCTGAGATATACATGTATGTTTGAATGTTCATAACAGCAGTTTTATTGTAGTAATACATTTCCAGAAAGCAGTTGTATTTTAAAACAAGCATTCTGCGAGTATCGCTACAGCAATACATGTACATGTCCTCTACCAAGCCCAACGAATTTCCCCACCCCCCCAAGTCCAACTGAAAAATGGATAAAGCAATGGGAAAGTCAAACAACAATACATGATAAAGCTAGACACAAAATTTCAACTCAATACCTTGAGATAGTCTAATAAAAAATAACAATCTGGAAACAAATTTTTGGTATCACCTAAGTTCAAGGACCATATACTATCCTGTCTGTGAGATGGTGCATATAGAAAATCCCTTGCTGCTAATCAAAAAGAGTAGCCTATGAAGTGGCGACAGTGAGTTTCCTCTCTCAATATCGGTGTGGTCCATAACCATATGTTCGAAGCCATATAACCGTAAATAAAATGTGTTGAGTGTGTCATTAAATCAAACATTTCCTTCCTTCCTTCCTTCAAGGGCCATAACTCTGTCAAAAATTGGTAAATTGCCATGAAAGTCAAACTTGATCAGTATATGATAACTGATACTCAAAATTTCAGCTCAATATCAAAGGTCATTCCAAAACAAGTTTGGAAAGCAAAAAACATTTTGCATATCATATGTTCAAGGGCCATAACTCTGTCAAAAATGAATAAACGTCAGGAAAGTTAAACTTGATTTGTAACAGTACATAAGCTATGCCCAAAATTTCAGCTTCAGGGATGTGAAAGGGGCTGGAACAAACAAGCTTCCTGCAGCCGGGGTCCAGGGACTGCTCAAGGGCCACTGAAGGAAAATTGTTGTTTGCAACCCCTGGAACTGCCAAAAATTGCATTCAGTGCTAACAAATCTAAACTGGTTATAACTTATAATATAAGGCACACATCATAAACTTGAAACTGTGAAAACATGCAAATGGACCTTGTGTGGTCAACAGTATTGAATATCATGTTTTTGGTTTTTCTGACGAAATGGAAAAGCGCATTTATGCGTTTCCGCATAGCTCTCACATCCCTGCAGCTTAATATCTTGACACATTGTGAAAAATGGTCTGGAAAACTATACATGTGACAGACAGATGGACAGAGAGACAGGACGGGGATAAAACCTATAGTTCCCTTCGATTGGACCGGCAGGGGACTAAGAATTGACAGCATCTTTAAGCTAATCTATACTGGTGCATTTCCTGTGTATCAATACTATCAAGCAAGATAGCTTGGTTTTATTCTTAGGTTTCTATAGATCAATAAAAACTGGATTGCTTTAGACATGTTAACTGATAGGATAGTGAAAACAGATTTATATTATTCGTGTTAATAATATGTATTTTATCCAAGATATCAACAAGCTTTGAAGTCCATATGTCCTATATAAAAATCTACTGAAATCAACATTAACAAAACACAAATTAATAATTTGCAAACTACTTAATATAAATAAAAAACCAACACGGAAACATCATGTACCCAGTTTTTTGTTATTGTAAGATGCAAAGTGACGTCATTGGAATACTGACATTATCCAAATTCAAAATTAGCTGTATTATTACAATGTTTCTCCATATTTAAAATAAAAACTGGTCTACTAACCTTGACATCTGTCAAAATTCTACAACAAGCAGACAATGCTCGTTACAGGTCAGTATGTTTTTATTTTCCATAATTTTGGACAAAATATTAAATTGAAGCTTAAAAAGATGAACGAAATAAAAACAACCTTTTGTCAAATATATCATATACAAAAATTACTGTTGGATATGTTATATTTATTGTGTATGAAGCCAAAACAAGGGTGTGAAGAGTGACTGTCGTCAACCTTACCCATGAAGTTCCCTGACATTATTTTTATGTTCACTGAGAAATGAACAAACTCGGGTTTTTATGGCTGGACCACTGGGTTGACAGAGAATAATTCTTTTTTTATTATTCTTTTTTTTTTTTAAATATTTATTTTCCCCAAGTCCATTCTGACCATGTCAAGGTTGGGGAACCTTGAATTCATGGCCTTACATCAAAGTGATATAATTTATATACAAGTACATATATCTAATTTGTGGTATAATAATGTTATATAGTCATATATAACAATTTGATACATAAATGCATTTGTAATGTTTCTGTATAAATTAAAGATTGGCAAAAAACAAAACAAATTGCTATGACACATAGAATGGAAATGACTGAAAAATATAGGAGAAGAAGAAAGAAGATATAATGGTTAAAACACATAATAATAAATTGATAAATAAAAAATAATAAAAAAAATAAAAAAATGTTTTATTTAACGACGCACTCAACACATTTTATTTACAGTTATATGGCGTCAGACATATGGTTAAGGACCACACAGATTTTGAGAGGAAACCCGCTGTCGCCACTTCATGAGCTACTCTTTCCGATTAGCAGCAAGGGATCTTTTATTTGCGCTTCCCACATGCAGGATAGCACAAACCATGGCCTTTGTTGAACCAGTTATGGATCACTGGTCGGTGCAAGTGGTTTACACCTACCCATTGAGCCTTGAGGAGCACTCACTCGGGGTTTGGAGTCGGTATCTGGATTAAAAATCCCATTCCTCGACTGGAATCCGAACCCAGTACCTACCAGTCTGTTGACCGATGGCTTAACCACGACGCCACCGAGGCCGGTCAAATAAATAAATAAACAAACAAACCAAACACAACAAAACAAAGCAAATAAATAAACAAATAATATAAGTAAATAAATACATGGGGGGGGGGGGGGTGTGTAAATCTATACTAGTGCGAAACGAAAAAGACCTGGAATTCAAAACAAGCTATTGTCAGGAAATACGTTTCAGTCAAAGAGATTAAGCCATGGTGTCCATTGTTCATTAAAAAATTCATAATTGCAATTCTTGTATAAAATAAATCTTTCTATTTCAAACGTGTTTCACAAAATATTTTTAATTCCATTGATATTTAATATTTTTTTCTGTACTTTTATACAGTAGATATATTTAATGTTGATAATCAACCAATTTACAAAGTTACTATTTTCGTTATTGATCATACCAAACATAACAATATCTTGACTAAAAATAATGTCAATTCCTGTTTCAGTCAATATCCATTCTCGTATTGATTCCCAAATGTGGTTAACCTTGTTACAGTAGATAAGATGTTGTAACATTTCACATGAAGCTTTGCAGAAGTCGCAAACATTAGAATCCACGTAATGTATCATATACAAAAATGTATTACTAGTTAAGATTCTATGTACTATTCTATACTGAAACCATGATAATGTTGTGTCTTTTACACATCGAAAAGGAATAACATAATACTTTTCCCATTTCTTTGTATCATACATGTATCCTTCATTTGCATATTTCAACTGTGCTTTTGGAATGACAGTTTGTGAATTTAACATACCATACATATGTTTACAACCATTTTTGTCTTTTAATAAATGTTTTACCTTAAATGGGAAATCAGGATTTTTAAGACTTGTGAAAGTGTCATCGTTTATGTTTTCTAATTTGTTTATAAATGATTTAACAGCATTTGTTGTTGACGCATATTCCAAGAAATTTGTATTTATATGATATTTTGCTATAAACTGTTTGTATGTTAAAACATCACCTTGTTCGTTTAATAAATCATTAATAAATGTGATACCAGTATTGATATAATGTTTGTATATAAATGGTTTGTTACCTTTACATATTTTGCTGTTATTCCAGATATTAATACTTAATATATCATCCACACTTTGTGGGTTTTGAACTTTTTGTATATCTATCCAGCTGGACAGGGTTTCTCTCCAAAACTTATTGTGAATATGTTCTATTTTGTGCATTAGGAAATAATCACCTTGTTTAATCATGTCTTTTAACGATATGTTTGTAATTGACTTAAACAAAGTGATCCACTTTGAGTTATTTAAAAACATTCTTCGAATCCATGTACATGTACATTTCAATGCTGTTATAAAATTATTTATGTTTATCATTTTAATACCACCCCTTTTATAATCTTGCATTATTAAATTTTGTTTAAATTTTTCAGTTTTACTCTGCCAGATAAATTAAAGAAATAATGTATTTATATGTTTTATCAGAATTTCATTTGGATTCGGTAAAGCTATTAATAGGTAAGTTAGCTTTGGCATTATTAACGTGACATAGAGAATAATACATGAGTGGCCATTAGATATCATTTATCTCACGAGTTGTTTTAAAATGTATCTAACGAACAAAAGCTAGTTTGATGCACTTTTAAACAATGAGTTGTGAGATAAATGGTATCTAACAGACACGAATGTATTATTCTATTTCTTACATATCCTCAAAAGGCAGGTTTAAAAAAAAAATTAAATCTTTTTCGACTATAAGTTATTTACAGCTGTTGCACTTGTAGCTGACTTATGCGTCACAGACACATGATTGTCAGGTTAACTATACATCACAGTCTAATCGATTTCTATTGCGCTGGTTTTTTTTTTATTGGTCATATGGCATTGGTGACCTGGTCATCACCTACCTGTAGGAACAGCCAGTCGTATGTGTATGTAGTATGTGTGTAATCATAAATAACACATGGTGTTCTCACCAACAGGTTAAAATGTAATGAATGTAATAAAAATTTAATTATGTAAGCAAGTCTTTTTGAGGTATGACATCAAACAAGATTCACATTGTTATTTTTTGTAAAGATGTTAAAATTTTAACATAAAAAAATAAGTTTAATTAATAAATAAAAAATAAATATGTATATTTTATTATGTATACCACGATATAAGACTTTTTTTTAATACACTGTGCTGAAATTAATGATATAAATAAGTGAACTATTGAAATTAGCAACAGCAGTTTATCAAACTGCGTGAATCAGGCATCATAATCTGCCATTACAATGGCTGCAGGAGGATACAAAAATATATATTTACAGCATGATTTCACTTTCCTGTCCTGGATGGAGGAGCCGGCACAGACCGACACCTGCGCCCATGACAGGTTTGCACTACAACAGCTTGTTCTGAATGTGCACATTAAACCCTATGACCTGACCTGACCTGATTATTTCACACACTGTTTCTTATCAAGCACATAATATTCTTACTGTTAACAAACCTATAAAAATTTATAATTTCATTTACCCATTGCTTGCTCTAGTCTAGATGGGTTTTTTTGGAAACCCATTTCTATGTTGACAGATTCAATTTATCATTTATAATGTCATAATGAACAATGCAAATTCTCAGTTCTCAGACGCCAGTGTTAACAGCCAAAGACTGATATTTAGAACACATTACCTTAATCTCAGAGAGAATCTCTGGGTGTACTTTTATCTGGTCATGGATGTAGCCCACAGTGCTGCCGATGTACCGCAAGTGTTTGGATATGTTAGCTACCATGGCAATGGCGTCAGCACAGCTGCAAAACATTTCTTTAACAATTATACCATACCCAATAAAAAGTTGGATGTGTTTTTTTTTATAACGACACATTAAGAGCACATAAATTAATCACTGATTATTGGATGTCAAACATTTGATAATTTGTGTACAGTCTTCAGAGGAAACCCACTAGATTTTTCCATTAGTAGCATGGGATTTTTTATGTCCACTTTCCTGCAGACATCTTGTCTTGATATAAGTTGTGTGGCACTGGTTGATAAAAGCTGGTGACCCAAGCACCTCTGAAGAAAGTACTTGACAAATATGAATGGAATTTCTAATGGACAAGTTAAAAATATAACAGTCTCTCTGATAGGCAACTTCCTTTTTCTGACCTAGCAAATAAAGTATAATTATATTATTTTTAATTTGGTTATTTTTCATAACCTTATTAATCTTGTTTTGTCCATTTTAAAGTAGTATTATAATAAAAAGAACAAAAGCGGCAAAAAGATTTCAATTAGGTTTAATAAATTATCATTGTACTAAGTTGTTTTGCTGGTACTGGTCTGACAAACTAGTGTATTATTTTTCATTTCAGCAGCCCTGGATCAGAGCTCTAAATTGACTGACCTAAATCCCACCAGTCTATACACAATAAGACAACACTGAAATAAATTAATCTACTTATGAAACTCAAAAAACCTTTTTTCAATAAAACAAACAAACCAATATGACTTACATGTATATACAAATTTACATAGTAAAGTGTTACTTAGCAATGAAAGAAAAAATGTACAGACAAAAGAAAAAACCCTGATGGCATTGATCCAAAGTGAATCACACAAAAGTACATTCTACATACAGAATTGGATATAATTTGGTTATTTTACAACTTTGTAGTCAACACACAAAATTCTTTACTGCTATGTGTGTGGTTCAGACATACCAATTTAGAAACTGTTGATATATTTAAATGACAAGTTAGATAGGCAGCTATAACCAGTAACAGTGAAATGAATTTTTTTTAATGTTTTAAATTACGCTAATTGTGTTTCACAACAATACATTGATTTCGATATTTCGGTGTGTTTTTTGGTTTTCCTTTTTTATATATTACAGGTTAGATAGATAGCAGCGAAATTAATTTTCTTAATGTTTTAAATTATGCTAATTATGTTTCACAACAATACATTTCAATATTTGTTTTTTTTATATATTATAAGTTTGACACCAATTACCACTGAATAAAACATTTGTTATATGTTATTTTAAATAATGCTAATTATTTATCTCAATGATGCACCAGGTTTTTTTTTCTTCTCACTGCCATCTTAAATACTTCAAGTTTAATCTCCTGATGCTGACACATCGACAGACAGCTCCAATTAAGACCAACCAGACTGCTAAGTGCTATATTTACCCAAGAAACAACAAACAGCTAGACTGATACCTACCCAATGTGTTTGTTGTACTGTGCTGACAGTAGACTGGTTGCCTCCCAGTCCTTTTTGTGAACTGCTTGGATTCCGTCCAAAATCTTCTTCCGCCATCCGATCTGAGTAATTTTCATCTGTGGGAGAGACAGGGCATCATCAGTGTGTCTAAGCTTAACACGTGATCAAGTGGAAACAATAGCAAACACAGAAGTACAAGAGTGGCGTTACAAGCTGTGAAGACAACTGCTTTTTCATTGTTCTTGGAATGGGTTTAGGAACTTATTTCCCAGCACAAAAAACAAATAATACAAAAAGACAAAAAAAAAGCTATAACAAAAGTGAAAAAAACCCCCACATAGTAGATATTTAACCATGGCTAGTGGATTTAGAAAACCAATGATCCCATGACTGGTGGATTTTTAGAAGTCTAGAATCCCTGCTATAGCACATTAATAAATTATTACACATTTTGTGTTTGTCTTATGTGTATATGCATTTATGTACATGTATGTTTATGCATTTAATAAGTAATGAGTTTTAAATTTTGATTTACGGTAAAGAAACTTTAGAAAAAATAAAAAATTCAGCATTTCGCTTTATGTACGCTGTTTTGAGTCTTATTTTTATTTATATTCAAATTATACATATACAGTAAAGTCTATAACGAACCAGAAGGGACCATGATAGCTAGTTTGTTATAGCAGTAATTTGTTGTACACATTTGCACAAGTTGGCCATTAATGTATAGGGAGATAAAATGGGACTTTATGCTCATTTAGTTCTATGCAGTAGTTCGTTCTAAGCATGTTCGTTATCAGTGTGCTTTACTGTATTAAAATTTGCATTTCTTTTATTGCATTTATACATTACCCTGGGATGTTTAGGCATTCTATAGGACTAGGAGGAAAGTGCCATAGATTTTGAGGTCAGGTTAAGTATGAAAAGAAATGCAAATTTAACCAGAAACACCTGGCCTAGGTGGTGTCGTGGTTAAGCCATCAGACATAAGGCTGGTAGGTATTGAGTTCGCAGCCCAGTACCGGTTCCCACCCAGAGCAAGTTTTAACAATTCAATGGGTAAGTGTAAGACCAGTACACCCTCTTTTCTCTCACTAATAACTAACCCACACTGTCCTGGACATACAGCCAACATAGTTGAGGTGTGTGACCAGGACAACGTGCTTGAACCTTAAGTGGATATAAGCATGAAAATAAATTGAAATGAAATGACCAGAAAGAATTAACAATATTTTGACTCATACATTGATAAGGTCCTGTTCAGTCATTCGCAGAAATGTCTCAAAGTCGACATGCTGTTCTTGAAAGAGAGGCACAAGTTCCCCAAGGTCAAGGCCATACAGAAACACTTCTACCTCTCCATGACGAGAATCAAACTGCTTGAAACTAGAACGAAACAGACAGGAATATTTGTTTAATGACACCTCAGCAGTTTAAAACTAGAATGACACAAAACAATAAACTGGTATCTTCTTTCATAATCCAAGAAACCATATCATATTTTAGAACACAGTAATTAATATTCAAGTTATTCAGACAGCATTTGAATTCTACTGTTGTTATATATTCTGTATGAAGGAAGAAAACTGAAGCAAAGCAGCTGTTTATTGTTCTTGTAATACATAACATACCTGGCAAAATTACTATAAGTAATTTGGTGTCTAAATATTGCATTTTTTTCCTCTACATGCATACAACAACTTTATCCCAGCAAGATTATGTATCATTATGAAACAACATAATACTTCACCAGAGATCAAATTCTATGGGGGCATGCAAGTCATAGGTTTTAACGTGCACATTCAGAACAAGCTGTTGTAGCGCACACCTTTCATGGGCACAGGTGTGGACTTTCGCTGGCTCCTCCGTCCCGGACAGGAAAAGGTTTGAGGTGGATGGGAGAGGGGGTCGCCTGCGCTGTCATGTGCAAGGGAGCACAAGCAGCCCAACCAGGGGCGGTAGCGGGCGAGGGTCGGTAGCGGGCGAGGGTCGGTAGCGGGCGAGGGTCGGTAGCGGGCGAGGGTTGGTAGTGGGTGAGGGTTGGTTTTGGTGCTATTGAATTTGCAAATGTGGCGTAATTTCTCGAAGGTAATTTTGACACATAATCTAGAATGGTTCATCAAAATTTTAAAATGTAGCTTATTGGTTGATTTGACTCAGCTGATCGAAAGGTAGCTCCTTGCTGGGGCACGCAAGTGGTTACCTTCGGTTTATTAACAAAAATAGGAACACCAAAGCAACTTATTTTCTATCAAGTTTTCTGGGACAAAAATTATTTCACATTATGGGAAGGGGTACGGCACAATGACAAACAAGTTATGGCAAGACAAGATTTTTCTTGTCATCGACACCGACAGATTTTAGGGGCACAACAACAAGTAAGAAGGGCAGCCACAGTACTTTCCATCAGAGCCGTGGTAAAAGTCAAAACCTGCTTCACAAAAATTATATGCAACAACAAAAAAGTATTTATTGGTCTTTATAATATTAAGGATTATCAGTAATGGTTTGTAACGAATATTAAAAATTCAGTTGGTTACAACTGCCAGTACCTGTCTTTAATATAAAAAAGAATTAAATTTGTTTTACTGGGTTCACAAATTACTTCACAAGACTGAGTGTATGGTTAATACCAAAACTTCACAACATTCAACAGGATGAACTTTGCTACTGGTTATGGAAACAACATGTGAATATTTGCTATGGCGATTTGGTGTCTAACATATGGTTATTTCAACATTTAGTCGACTGAGATAAAAAGAAAGGAAATTAATACCCTGATATAGGCAAATGGATTTTCACAGACAGAACAGCACATACCATAACATTTGATGTACCAGTGAAAGAGTACTGATTGGGAATGGAGCACACAGCACTTGAGTCTATTGACAATGATCGATCCTACAACCCATCACACGTGGGGCGAGTGCTCTACCACTGAGCTACCTGTACTTCCTGGCCATGCTACTGGAGAAGAGTTAAAGTTTGTTTTGTTTAATGACACCACTAGAGCACACTGATTAATTAATCATCGGCTATTGTATGTCAAATATAAAGTCATTGTGACATGTAGCATTAGAGGATACCTGCTACATTTTTCCATTAGTAGCACAAGATCTTTTATATGCATTTTACCACTGACGTGACAGCACATACCATGGCCTCCTGATATACCAGTCACGATGCACTGGTCGTGGTAGGACAAAATCCAATCAGAGAATGATTTGATGATTCGATGTAAGCACCTCAGGTGTGCGTCTATTCGACGTAAGCACCTCAGGTGTGCGTCTATTCGACGTAAGCACCTCAGGTGTGCGTCTATTCGACGAAAGCAACTCAGGTGTGCGTCTATTCGACGTAAGCACCTCAGGTGTGCGTCTATTCGACGAAAGCAACTCAGGTGTGCGTCTATTCGACGTAAGCACCTCAGGTGTGCGTCTATTCGACGTAAGCACCTCAGGTGTGCGTCTATTCGACGTAAGCACCTCAGGTGTGCGTCTATTTGCTGAAAGCACCTCAGGTGTGCGTCTATTCGACGTAAGCACCTCAGGTGTGCGTCTATTCGATGAAAGCAACTCAGGTGTGCGTCTACTAATTAAAATAAATCCCACCCACCCTCTGATGAAGAGACAAGGGCTTTTTATGTCAATTTTTATGATGTATACTGATGGAAAGAAATAAGGGAACACATCAAATTGTAGACCAAATGTAATTCACAACTAGCGTAGTAATGCCTGTATTTCATACCAAGTTGTAATGTGGGATTGAATGTCTGTAGTGTTGAATGTGCTGCCTATATGTTCCCAGTCAACTTCTGACAACATGAATCAATTTTTGATGCAGTCATCATTTTTTGTTGCTATCTGTGTGATCCTTTCTTTCTTTCCATTAGTATATTTACACCAAGTGTTTTATCCACTATACCTATGTTGAATTTCACATGCACTACCTGTACAATACCTGTCTGTGGTGTTATCTGGTTCCTTGACAGAGACAGGTTGCGTTACAGATTCACTTGAAGTATCTTCCGACAAACAACTTGCATAATTGTTGCTTTTTGACTTGTCACCTTCCAACATGGAAATAATCTGCAAAACAGTCATAAATAATTTGCAAAACAGTCATTGATCCATTTATATTGGTGGCCTAAACATATATTTGGAAGAGTTCGGTCTGAAAAATGTATAGCTAATGAACTTGTTCTGAGCTAAATAAACGACATTCAACTAATCCAAGACACATACAATATACCACAGAATGCAATAACCTTTTGATAAAGCCATTATGAAAAATATTCAGTAATTCAAATTCAATTCACATTTAGCATTTGGCAACAAACTGAGATACAGGGTTCAACAAAAATCCACTAGCCCTTGGTTCCAGGTAATGAATTTGTGATCTGAGCTAGTGAAAAATAACAACTGTAATACTATAATACATAGGGCACTAGCCAAAGCTTTTGGGAGGGCGAGTGACTTCATCAAACATTTGTCAAACACGGAGATAAAAATTAATAGTTATGTGAAATAGTGTACTTGAAATATTACCATATTAAAAAGTACATTTTGACTTAGTCATTATTAAATAATGTTTACAGGGAACCTCTTGTCTGTAGACCATATTGCAGTTAAACTAGTCATGAATAATTTATGTTAGATAACGTGTTCACCATACCTCATCATTCCCGAGTGCGAGGTCTCTAGCCGTAAGACCATCTGCATGTTTGATGAGGGGATCAGCACCTTGTTGCAGTAACAGCTTTATAACACCCTTCTGTTTTCTGTGAGTAGCCCATGACAGCGCCTGTAATCAGAAATCAAACTGTTCTATTTAAAACTGACACCTAACAAATTCACTTACCAAAGTGTTAAAGTAAAGGAATGGAATGTTAAACAAGCATTCTGAGAGTACTGTTAATTAAAGGCATACTGTCATGGATTTAAGGACCTTATTTCTCTAAAAATGGATAATAACTAAAAATTACATTAATTGTTGGAAACCAAATCTAGCTATTGCATCACCTTAACTGAACCATGATGGAGTGAAATTCATGTCAACCCTCTCGGCAATTGTAGTTTTTGAATTATGGACCATTGCGATAATTCAATATTTTTTTACAAAATATCATTAATAAATGGAATATGGTGGTTATGAAGATGGTTGAATAATGTACATTTAGGGACAAATCAAATTATTTTTGTTCAGGTAATACTTTGTTAGACCATTAAATAGGTCAGTGAACTGTGACAATATGCCTTTAAAAGCAATATTCCCCACTGAGCCCTACACATTTTTGTACCTCCTAAGTTCAAGGGCCATAACTATGTTGAAAAATGAGTAAATCACAATGATAGTCAAACTTGTACTTGTACAGTACATGATAAAGCTATACACAAAATTTCAGCTCCATGTCTTGAGGGATTGCGAAATAAAAGCACGGAAAACTATATGTGGTACAGATGGACAGAAACAGATAAGACAGGTAAACACAAACAAAACCTACAGTCTCCTCTGGTTGGATTGGTAGCAGACTAATAAAACCCTATCATATTAATACAATCAATGACAACTGTGTAGATAAGACAATTCCCAACTAGAGGGACAAAAGGTTGGGGTTTTTGGGGTTTTTTTTTAATATTGTCCTGAGAATTGGAATTGTTTTAAAAACACCTCACAATGGCAATTGATTCTTCTTCTTGCCCATTTAATTACAGTGACAAAACATTAATTTTGTAAGCTATGGTTTGTTTATTCTAGAATGATCCGTAAACACTTCACCTACAAACTCATTTAATCATACGCGGAAAAATATAGTCTACATTATGCAAGGACATAAAATGTAAGAACATAACCATAAATATAAAATTAAAAATACCAATTTGTTTAAATATTTTTAAAACAATGATCCAACATGAAAAGGCAACTTGGGGAATATGTAATTCAACAGAAAAATATTAGTAATGGCATCAATCGTTGTAAAACTTGAGTTATGACATCATGTATTTAGAAATCGTCTAGCACCAGAGGGGCTAGACAAGATTTATCTAGCACTGTGCAAAAGCTGGATAATTCAGTCCATTGGGCAAAAAAATATTATATATAACTGCAACTGAAAAAAAGCCACTAACTACCACCGCATATTGACTTTAATATCAGACAGCAGCACGGTGTTTTTAATCAAAGTGTTTGTTTAAAAAACAACCATCAAACTACATTATCCTGGGAGCGGGACGTAGCCCAGTGGTAAAGTGCTCGCTTGGTGCGCAGTTGATTTGGCATCGATCCCCGTCGGTGAGCTCAATGGGCTATTTCTCTTTTCCCGCCAGTACATCATGACTGGTATATCAAAGGCTGTGGTATGTGCTATCCTGTCTGTGGGATAGTGCATATAGATCCTTTGCTACTAATGGGAAAATGTAGCAGATTTCCTCTGTAAGATTATATGTCAAGATTACCAAATGTTTCACATTGAATACCCAATATGACTCTAGTGGTGTCATTAAACAAAACAAACTTCTTCTTTTTTTACATCATCCTGATACATATTTCACAGTGGAAGCGATCTCCAACTGAGAAATCATGTTAATAACACTACCAAATGCAATAAATTCAAACTACTCACATCTAACGTCAGCCTTTATACCCTCTAAATTGTCCAAAATCATCTAATTTAGTACATACATAAAAAGGCTTGTCTTGTTTAACAATACCACTAGAGCATCTTAATTTATTTATCATCAGCTATTGGTTGTCAAAACATTCGATAGTTCTAACAGTCTTACAAAAAATCTGCTATATTTTTCCATTAGCAGAAACACATTTTTATATGTAATTTCCCCGGAAAGAACAGCACATACCACATATATATTGACACACAATGAAAACGCAAAAACAACTTTTCATTGCTATTAATGAATTGATGGATAATGTAATATGACATTAATGACTGGTATTCATGAGATACATTCACATGGAAACATGGCCAGTTATCATCAGTAATCGAAAAGTTCAACCCCCCCATATCAAGGTCAGTATCTGGTGTGTCCACCATTGGCCTGTGATATGCGTGAAGACGACGGGGAAAGGATTGGCACAAACATCTCAAATAAGCCACAGGAATGTTCCTCCACTCCTCCTGCAATGCCTGCGCAAGCTCAGCAATGTTACGCGGTGGTGGCTGGCGGTGACGTACACGACATCTTAACTCATATCCCACATGTGTTCAATTGGTTTCAAATCCGGTAAAACGGTGGGCCAGTTCATAACGGTGATACCGGCTTGTTGCAGGAATGCCTGGGTAATTCTTGCAGTATGTGGACGGGCATTGTCTTGTTGAAACAGAAGGGGACCTCCTGGTCTTTGGTGACGGCGCAAAAGTGACTGGAGAACTGGTCTTAGAATAATGTCAACATAACGCTGGGCTGTAAGGGCATTGTGGACAATGATGAGATCACTCCTGAAATCACAGTTGATTGCCCCCCATACTATCAGACAACCACCGCCAAACCGATCATGTTCCCTCACACATCCGTCAGCGTACCGTTCATGGAGTCTCCTGTTTACACGTGCTCTTCCATCGGCAAAGGAGACAGAGAAACAGGACTCATCTGAGAAAACAATGCTCCGGTAAAAGGTTGGTGGATGATTACCATTCTGGAAAGCAAACTGTAGTCTCGCAGCACGATGTTACCGTTGTACCGGCGTCTGCATCTGAGTCCAGCCGTTTTGAGTCAACGGATGACCATCATCGGATGGATATGCCTTCCATGACGTCCTATCGTGTTGCTTTGCTGTCATTGTCGCAGTTCTGAACCGGTCACAGAGGTGGTGTCGTCGAATCTACCGATCTTGGCGTGGGGTCGTAACGGGACGTTGTCCAGGTCGAGGTTGATCACAGACACTCCCGGTCTGTTGATGACGTTCAACAAGTCGTCCAGTAGTTGATGGATAGACTCTGAAGGTCCAAGCAACTTGGCTTTGCGAAGTCCCCCCTTGAACCATGCCCAACGCTTGCTCCCTTTGTTCTTCTCTGAGTCATGGCATTCTTAATGTGACGAGGAATATGACACCGTTACGTGACTTTTATGTGTCCACATACTGGTATTTCACGTGCATTGCATGCAGCATGATTAACCATGTAGTGAATGCATTTCACACCATTTTGTGTGTTTCTGCTATTGTATGTGTAACGAGAACAAAACCAGGATTAAAACCCAGACAAAAGTACCAATCAATGGCTTCCTCTCATAAATTGTTATTTTAAGTCCAATAAATATATTTTTCATTAATCACAACAAAATATTGAAAACATCTGTTTTGCGTTTTCATTGTGTGTCAGTATACATGTACCAATTGTATGGAACAGGTTGAGATGGGGAAAAAAATCCAGAGAGTGGGTCCACCAAAGGGATTTGATCCTATGACCCAATCACCTCCGGAAAGTACTCTACCAAGTGAGATAGATCCCACCCATTTAATACATACATATGCAAACCTGTGCTAAGTGGCCATTTTAAGCCAATACATTGAGTGGCTTTTTAAGGTGTGAATGCATATTTATCCTGCAACCACAGTTTCTACTGACATATTATCATGACGGATAAAGCAAAGTCATATACGCATAGTAGCAAGATATGACTTTTGACATCACTCATCTGACATCACACGCATAGCTACATTACAAAATCGCTCATTTGACCTCTAGGTCATCGTACAATGTAGCTGAAATAACAGAAATAGCTTTTCCCCTTGATTTTTATGGTCTGCAGGATAAAAATAACTAGTTAATGACATCAAATATCAACTTTATCCTGTTTAAGCCGAATGAGAAATTCCTATTCTTACCTTCACAGGATAGAGCTGATATCAGATGTTATTAACTAGTTATTCTCTATTTATTCTGCAATCACTGTATACATTGGAAAGATATGATGACTAGATAAATCTCTATATCTTCAGACACTGACCAAAAATATGTCACGTGACATAAGCCTGACTCTACTCGAGTATTTCAGACTAGATTTTCAATAAATATTCTCTTTAAATCATTTGTACAGTAAATACAAATAACTTTTGGTTTTGCGATAACAATAAAACATTGTATATTTATTTATGAATTAAGAGTTTAGCAATGCTTTTTTTGAATGTGACAGAATGTAGCTAGCATCTTACAAAGGTTGACATCATGTATCTTGTTTGACATCATACAGTAAAAGTCTTGCTAGGTTGACGATACTTGATTTGTGTAAACAAAAATGGAATAAATAATGATTTCCCAATTACTCCTGTAGGATGGCAGGATTGAAGAAATAACTGGTTACTGTCTAAAGATATCGGCTTTATCCTGCTCAGGTCGAATTGGCGAATGCAGCTCAGCAGAGCCTTGCTGCATTCGCCATTCTAACCTTCGCAGGATAAAGCTGATATCTTAGGACAGTAACCAGTTATTCTCTATTTATACTCACAGTGTATCCCCGTGAATCCTGCTTGTTAATAGCAGCTCCATTATCTAGTAGTTTCTCAACCACCGACACGTGACCTTCTCGAGATGCACAAATCAGCGGCGATACATGGTATCTGAAATACAAAATCATTATCTTTGAAAACAAACAGCAAAAATCTAAAATCAATACTCAGTTCAATACTTAGCTACCACAACTGGTATATCAAATGGCCGTGGTATGTGCTATCCTGTCTGTGGGATGGTGCATATAAAAGATCCCTTGCTACTAATGGGAAAAGGAAGTGCCCTTACGGAAATAACGTATACAAACTTATAAGTGGAATATACTTTACTTATATGCCACTTATAAGTGGCCTATAAGTTACCCATATATTGGTATAAGTGAAGTATCAGTGTGTATACATGTAAGTATAATTAATCCAAAAAAAAAAAAATCAAGAAAACAAAACCCACAAGAAAAACAAAGACAACAACAATGACATCAGGAATTCAGATAGAACAAGGGATTATTATAAGAGGTGCAAAATCCTGAGATTAATAGCCTTGCCATCTTAGGCAGTATGGTGCAACTTCAAAAGGACTTAATTCAGACACCACTGTGTGGGTCTCCAGCCAGTAAGAGGAAACCAAAGAAGAAGACCAAAATGGCGGCACCTGAACATTTTCTTTGTGCACATGTGTTTAGTTAAGACTATACCTCATGTCCGTGGAACAAGTCTATCATACAGGAAAACTAATTTGGTAAGTATCTGACTACATGTAGCACCTATTTTTTATTTTAACAGTTCATGTTTTTCATTTAAAAACCATGCATTACAATCATTGTTGGATTTTCAAATACTGAAATAGACAAAATGGCGGCATTCCTTTGATAAATTTTCTTTATTTATGTTAATGCATGTGCATAGACATTTCATTTAGTGAATACAACTATACTAAAAGTTCAAACTAGTGCTGATTATAGTTATTTTGTCACATAAAGGTTTAGTGTTGTTATTTACATTTAAATATTATAAGTAATTAGTAGTAATTAATTAAAATATACTTGTGGTTTCCCTCTGTTACCAACAAACATGATTTTTCTTTCTTTTTTATGTCAAGGCAAATTTTAAAGTTTTTAAATCCATATGATCAATTAATAGCTTGGAAGTATTAATAAGTTATAATTTTTAATTATATAATTTTGATCATTGTGACCTGTCCCTCCCATTTCTGGTAATGGAGGAACATTTGTGTCATTGTACATTAAAACAGTTTATGTGATAAAACCAACTTGAAAAGCATCATTATTATATATATGTATTTTGATTAAATGAACTAAAATAATTTATGTAATGTTCATCAACTTCTGCAATTCACAAACACTGAAAGTCTTTAGATATCACCTTACAAAGGGATTACATAGCTCCACTAATTGGGGCAATAAAATGTCTATAGGAGAATGGGAGTTGTCACCTGATCACTTTGTACCTGTCTTATCAAAAGGATGTGTATCTCTACTTCTGGCAGACTGAGAGTAATTAATTTACTTCACACAGTGCTAATTAAAAGCCCAAGGGAAATTGGGCAGTTGTAATGACTGACATTTTAAACAGTAACATGAAAAATATTTGTTAGCTTTTATGTTTACTTAATACACATATTATTTTTTAAAAGCCCAATCATTACATGTTAATATCATTTAAAAATTACATTAAACTGTTCTAAAGTCAGAATACCTATTGTTTGTTCGGAAAAATAAAGATGCTACAGAGAACACCAAAAGAAAAACCTAGGGTCATCATATTTTTTACAAAATGCATAATTAAAATGGATGTTTTCATTTATTCACCAGTTATCTCCAGATACATACATGTTGTAATGGTTCATGTACTGAACAAATCAGTCTGACTGATGTTTTATTAAAGCTGATCATCCACTTTTAATATCCTCAACATGTACATATAAATACATGAAACATAATCAGTTGAATCAGAGAAATTTATAAACAGTTATTTGCATGATTCTTTTTAGTAGTTTCCAGAACTTAAGAGATTAAAAATATATGTATATACATGTATGTATTTTATTTTCTGGTTTCTTCTTAATTAAAATTAAAGTTCAACATTGAATATTTCAAAGTCTGTTTTAATACAAAAATTAACGTTTATCGTAGAGATTTGATTGAATATTTTTTTAAACGATTATTTTTAGAAGTAAAATTGAAAATTTAACTGAAAGGGTTTTTTTTTCTGAAGTTTTGATTCCCCACATCTGAAACTTGGTAGGCTGTGATTCTCTAACTTAGTCTTTAAAAACTAACAGAAAGAACTAAATGTTTACATTAAACAATTGCTAATTACATAGCAGATCTATCCAGACTATATAAAATATATTTTTTCTTTTTTGTTTTGCAGAATCCCATCTGAATGTTGGATGACATATATCAAGATGGCACTGAACAAGACATAATTGAAGAAAAGGGATGTGAGAGAATCCAATCTAACATTTAAAAATAAATATACATTTATATTATTTATAAAATATTTCTTTGCATATAGTGTTCAGGTATATTAGTGGGTCACTTCGGGAAGAATGAAACACCACTTTGTTAAGACTATTCAATGTCCTGCTGACAGTTTACAGACAGGATGTGGAAGTGCTGTCATACTGTACCGGTGACATAAGAACAATAACTTTTTAAAACAATTATTTGAATTAAATGGGTCATGGGAATTCCCATGGTATTCATGGATTTTGAACCTGTTGTTTCACTGATCTTTTTTTTTTTCTTTTTCTTTTTCTTGACCAAAATTGGTGTCCATTTCCGTGGGTGGAGATAGGGTCAGTCGCATTAATACAGAAATTACCTGAGAATATTGAAATTTGGCCTCCAGGAACCGATTGCTGCCTAATTTCATTTGTTTAATGATGTCACCAGAGCACTGATTAGTTCATCACTGACTACTGGATGTAAAAAATTAAATTGATAATTAATTCTGACCCATAGTCTTCAGAGGAAGCTCTACATGTTTCAAAAGCAGCAAGTCATCTTTTATATGATCTTACCTCAGACAGGACAGAACATACCACAGCCTTTGATATTCACTTATATTTCACTTATACAGTGTTTTTGTCAAATATCGGTGAATCACTTATACTTCACTTATACAGCAATGTTTGTAAATATCAGTGAACCACTTATACTTCACTATACAGCAATGTTTGTAAATATCAGTGAATCACTTATACTTCACCTATACTTTACTTCTACAGCAGTTTCTGTTAAATATCAGTGAATCACTTATACTTCACTTATACTTCACATATATTTCACTTATACTTCACTTATAGTGGGTTTTTTTGTAAAATATCAGTGAATCACTTATACTTCACTTATAAGCAATGTTTGTAAATATCAGTGAATCGCTTATACTTCACTTATATTTCACTTATACAATTTTTTTTGTAAAATATCAGTGAATCTCTTATACTTCACTATACAGCAATGTTTGTAAATATTAGTGAATCACTTATACTTCACCTATACTTTACTTATACAGCAGGTTCTGTTAAATATCAGTGAATCACTTATACTTCATTTATATTTCACTTATACTTCACTTATAAGTCACTTATATATATCTAACACTTCTTTTAAATGTAAGCGAATGACTTACACTTCACTTACATATATGGTTAACACTTCACTTATATGTCACATATACTTTACAAGTATAAGTGATACCTCATTTGCATACAAAATCCTAATCGTTTACTTATAAGTCACTTATACTTGAAAAGTATTAACAACTTATACTTCACTTATAAGTGAAAAATATAAGTCATTTCGGTAAGGGTGGGTATCATGTCTAAGACTATGTCTAAATTACCAAATGTTTGACATCCAATAGCTGATGATTAATAAATCAATGTGCTCTAGTGGTATTGTTAAACAAAACAAACCTTAACCCAGTTTCTTTGTTTAAAGACAACACTTAGAGGCTTTGATATACCGGTCGTGGTGCATTGACCGGAACAAGAAATAGCTCATTGAGCCCACTAACAGGGATCGATCCCTGGTTGGATTTTAACTGCCCCAACCAGTGTTTCACCACTTGTATATCAACAGCTCTAGTATTGTCGTTAAATAAAACAAACTTTAACTTTTTACTAACGGAAGATGGCTGGACAGATATGTCTGGAATTTACATTTGAGGAGAAAATTAAGACAAACATAACTATAATTTAAAAGGAAAATTATATATTTTGAGACATTAGAACCTATCCAATTATATATTTTGAGAAATTAGAACTTATTCAGTATTTGTTAACATCTTCAAAAGAAAACTATATTATGTTGGGTTTTTTTTTACTTTATTAATTTACAAACCTGTCTTCAGCATTAATGACAGCTTTCTTTTCTATCAACATTTCCACACATTCCAAAACCAATTTTTCATCTCTTTTAGAGCTGCAGGCTGCCATCAAAACTGTGTACAAATCTAAATAATAATAAAAGAAATATATTTAGAGTAAATTAATTCAAACTGAAATCATTAATACATCATTAATCATTCACTTACAAATACACAATCATTAGGTATCAAACATCTAATAACTATGTTTGTATTCTATGTCATCTACAGTCCCACAAACACTCTGCTACTATATATATATATAACGATGGAAAGAAATAAGAGAACATGCGATATGTTAGACCGAATTCAATATACTGGAGTAGTTAGTTATGTCTGTATAAAATACTTGGAAGCTTGCATGGGGACCTCGGCTCTTAACATATGAATTCCCCACTCCCTGTGTTGCAAGACAAATTAATATGTACCCACCTACCCAAATTGTTAGCATTTTCCGATGCCTATACCTGAATACTGGTAAATATGAAAACAATATTTTCAAACAATGATTATTTTATGTTCAATGTCAAACTTGTTCTGTAAATCTTATATGATAAAGCTATATACAATATTTCTCCTGAATATCTTGAGGCAGTGCAAACAGATTTAAAAATCAGTAGGGAACTAATAAATGTTGTTTTCTCTTAAGTAGGTAACCAAATAATAATCGTTATAACAATCAAATGACATTTTCCCACATCCATTATGCAGACACACAACATGAGAAAAGTAGTGCATATCAAAATATAATTTCTATTATTATCAACACTGGTGAATCCATGTAAGAATTGTGGTGAGATAAATACCTCTATGTAAATTAGGATCTGCGCCGTGGTCAAGAAGAAACTTGACAAGGGAAGCACTGGAGTCGGTGGCTGCATACATCAAGGCTGTCCAGCCACACTTGAGAAGCTGGTCCACACCAATACCTACATTTTAGTATATGATGACACAGTACATGTACATCAAATTATTCATGTTTTAGCAGGACAAGTTATAGCACTCGCAAAATTCACCAACTGTGCATTTCTAAAAACAAATGGCTAATTTTATTTTACTTTGGCAAAATACTTTCATATATAATACAGTGAAACCTCTCAAAACTAGACCCTTTGTAACTGGAATTCCCTCAAAACTGGAAATTTTTATGGTCCTTTTAAAAATATTAGCACATAAATTAACCTCTCTAAACTGGATACCTCTTAATACAGGACATTTTACTTGATCCCAAGGGTGTCCACTGTAATTGTTATTTTTAAAAAATAGCTGGGTTTCTGCCATTTGTTAAGTTCACCCAGACCTGTTTAATTATTTAAACATTTCAAAACAAATCACTGAGCTATCACAAAATTACTCATGGTTTTTGTTTGTTTGTTTGTTTGTTGTTGGGGTTTTTTTTTGGGGGGGGAGGGGTTCAAAAAACACATTGAACTATTTTTAGAAAAAAACATATATATAATATAAAAATTTAAAAAATCACTCATATTTTTTTGTTTGTTTAAAAGAAAATTCTGAACTCAATACTACATGTAAGAAGATTGATTAATGTACGTCATATGGACAAAATGCATCAAATGTTGACCTACATGTATAACTGGAATTCTATTTATGTCAGATTTAGAATTTTCATGCAATAATATTTATTTGGGGGCTAGTGACTTTTTAAAGCTACTAGCCACCCAGAAGAACATATGTGACCAAAAAAAACTTTAACGTCAACCCCTAACAGGATAGACAAAGTGACTGTGTTTGCCATCACTGTTCACATACATGTAGTTGTAATAATATTAGCAATAACCATAATAATATTGGCAATAACCATAATAATATTAGTATTGTTTAACTTGTTGAAGATAACATGAAAAACATACAGTCTTCTTTGACAAAATATGACATAAGACAGGAAAGAAGAAACAAACTTACTATCAATTGATACAACCTCATAATTCAATTCAAATCCATGCAATTTTCATGATAAATATCATGAACCTTTACAGACATAATAAAGATGAGCTTCAAAGTGACATAAGCTGTTTGCTACAGGTTAAAAAAAAAAGAAAAAAGTTTGTTTTGTTAAACGACACACTAGAGCACATTTATTTATTAATCATCGGCTATTAGATGTCAAACATATGGTAACAGTCAGAAACAGGAAACCCACTACATTTTTCCATTAGTAGCAAGGGATCTTTTATATGCACCATCCCATAGACAGGATTGCACATACCACAGCCTTTGATATACCAGTCGTGGTGCACTGGCTGGAACGAGAAATAGCCCAATGGGCCCAGTGACATGGATCGATCTTAGACTGATCGTGCATTAGGCGTGCGCTTTACCACTGGGCTACGTCCCGCCCCGTTACAGGTTAAATACATGTAAATCCTAACTAAAGGTACGTTAATTATTATATACCATTCTTCAGACAGTCTTCAATGGTGTCAATGTTACCCCGCATGGCAGCAGTTCTGAATTTCTCCAGTAACATGCTGGACATTCGACCATGTTGATTACTATTCCGTGGTGGGAACCGTCGACCAAAACCATTTTGTTGGGGCTTCTGGAAAATAAATATGACAAGACATAAATTCAAGCTGATTAATGTAATAGTGTTGGTATAAGTGCTCCTACTGGCAGTAGCTAATGGGAATTTCCCTATTAGCTCAGATGGTAGAGCACTGGACTCTTGTACTGAGAGACCGTGGTTCGAATCCTTTCAGTGGAGGTTGATTTTTATCTGTTACACATTTTCACCATTTTCGGGGCACTTGTTTTTCATTAAAAATACAAAAAAATTAATTGAAATAAACATTAATGTAATTTATGTGCTTGCTTTAATAAATGAATGGCAAAAGATATAAAAGGCATATTTTAGTCATTACTAATACCTTTTTGGGTGTTTTATAAAGGCAATTTTAGAATTAACTAGTGAAAAAGGCTTGTTTAATCTCAGGGCAGCATGGTGCTGATTAAGGCAAGATGGTGCTATACTACTGAGGCATGGTGCTGCACCATACTAAAACAAGCTAGGGAAAACACTAATGTTGGTAATGTGTCAGAAAAAAACACAGAACCCAAAGTCTGTTATGCATTATCTTGTAAATTAATCCATCATTACCATGATTATTACCCCCCCCCCCCCAAAAAAAAAAAACCCCACAAAAAACCCCAGTTTCCACTAGGTTGTAATGATCACAGGACATGAAACTGGATAAAATAATTTTAAAAAAGAAGAAAAAAGAAGCCCACAACTTTTTCCATAATTAAATTTAAAATCCTGAAACATTTTGCAAATGATGATGAGCAAGAAAGATTGCTCCTTAAAAAAAATTATAGTTACTAAATTTTATTTGTCGCCATAGGCTAGGACAGGACTTTGGAACATTTTGGCATTGGATAAACCTCAAAAAGATACAGTGACATACGTGTACATGTATAAGGTAGGGTCAGTCTCCTAAATGAACAACTGCAGTGTGCCCTCACCCAGATTTCAATCAGTAATCATGATTGTAATGGAACATACGGTACATGTACAAGGTAGAGTCAGTCTCCTAAATGAACAAATGCAGTGTGCCCTCACCCAGATTTCAATCAGTAATCATGATTGTAATGGAACATACATGTACAAGGTAGAGTCAGTCTCCTAAATGAACAAATGCAGTGTGCCCTCACCCAGATTTCAATCAGTAATCATGATTGTAATGGAACATACATGTACAAGGTAGAGTCGGTCTCCTAAATGAACAAATGCAGTGTGCCCTCACCCAGATTTCAATCAGTAATCATGATTGTAATGGAACATACATGTACAAGTTCAACATGTGCAAATGACTGTCATTATACCTGTTTGTGCTATGTGTGTACACATTCAACTAATACACCAATAGATGATGCAGGGCTTCTAGATTATGGTAGCCCCACTCCCATGGCTAGTGATATTCAGTATTGGGCTAGTAAATCACTACTATTGCCATGCCCGACAGCTAGTGAGAAAAAAGTTGTCAAATGTTGCATTTAAATCTATTTTGTAAATATGAACATCCTGGCCCACTCGTACCTCCCAAATCTTAATGTCTTTAAACTCTATCTCCCTCTTTGGGTGACATATTTGATTATTACTATTAATAAAACTGTATTTACTTTAAAGTAAAGTAAGGCTAGTGGATTTTTAATCGTGGCTAGTAAAAAAAAAATCAATTACTGATCCCATGGCTAGTGGATTTTATAAAAATTCTAGAAGCCCTGAATAGATGATGTGTATTTTTGTGCTGGGGTGTTGATAAACATTCAGACATTCATTCAAAAAAGTCAATGTGCTCTAGCAGGGCTAGCTCTGGGAGTATTGAAATTTTTTGCCAAATTATCTAGAGATCAAACTCCAAAAAATGCAAAAACCCACCATTATTTTCAACAAAATATCAGTGAAATTCTTTTGCCAAATTAAAATAAAATTTGACAGTTGTGTTTGAAATGAACAATTAGCAAATTTGGCGAGTGGCAGAGCTAGCCCTGTGTAGTGATGTCTTTAAACAAAATAAACCTCTTTTTTTTCATTCAAAATAATGCAAAATGTAAGCAATGTATCCTCAGTCATTATAGAGATTTTGACCCAACTGTATACACAGCTGTAGTTAAGTCTGATTATATAATATATATGATTATATGATCACATATAGTATGATTATAGTTAACATGCATCCTGAGAAGACTGTTAAAGCAAAACATGTCCCCTACTAGGCCCAACAACAAATTGGTAAATCGCCATGAAAGTGAAACTTGATATGTAACAGCATATGATCACGCTACACACAACATTTTAGCTCAATATCTTGAGGCATTGTGAAAAACAAAATCCAAAAAATTATATGTGGGACAGACAGACAGGATGGAGAGAAAAACTAAACAAGTCCCATCCAGTTGGACCAGTAGGGTATTAATAATATACAATCACATTTCCATTGTTTCTTGGCCCTTACTTTTATACCAATGAATCAGTGATCAATGTTACTAAAACATCAACTTAACCCATAAGAAGAAAGTGTGTTGTATTTGTTATTTTAATTTTTACAAATATTTTTACATTTTAACTTACTTAAATAGTCTAATACTCAGTTGATGGCATATGCATTGGACTAATTTACTTAAAAGAAAAAAACATATATTGACAACTACGATACTTTACTCTCCTACCATTAATGAAGGATATGACGTAATCAAACATTGTCTTGACAGGTGCTATGGTATAATAGAATCATCAATATATCAGATTAATTACTTCACCACTAGATCAATTGATTTATTAATCATTGGCTATTGGATGTCAAACATTTGGTAATTTTGACATATAGTTTTAGAGAGAAAACCCGCTACATTTTTCTCTTATATGCACCATCCCATGGACAGGATAACACATACCATGGCCTTTATTATACCAGTTGTGGTGCAGGGACTGGAACAAGAAATAGCCCAATGGGTCCACCGACGGGGATCGATCCCAGACTGACCGTGCATCAAGCGATCACTTCACCACAGGGCTACGTCCCGCCCCAAGATCTCCATAAAGTCGATATACCGGTAGGTGACATGGTTACAGTCTAGTATGTGGTATCTGTGTTATTGTAATGGTACTAATAAAGTCGATATACCGGTAGGTGACATGGTTACAGTCTAGTATGTGGTATCTGTGTTATTGTAATGGTACTAATAAAGTCGATATACCGGTAGGTGACATGGTTACAGTCTAGTATGTGGTATCTGTGTTATTGTAATGGTACTAATAAAGTCGATATACCGGTAGGTGACATGGTTACAGTCTAGTATGTGGTATCTGTGTTATTTAATGTTTTTTTCACAAATTATGTCTTAATAAAGCGTGGGGAAAATCTAACAGTAATTAAAGGTAGGAGAGTAAATTATTATAGTTGTTAACAATGTAGTTCGGACTTAAAGCCTATAAAATAGCAATGCGAACATGGACAGGCAGTGCTATGGAAATTAGGTTTTAGTACTTGAAATAATTTATGGACGAGTTATGTAACATTACACGTGTGGATACTATACAGCTAATTATCACCATCTTCAATATGGAAATAAATTGTATTACATTATTGGGAAATTGGACATGTAAAATGTAGTTTGTGAGCTGTGTAATATATTTCTTGTAGTCAATAGGAAAACTGGAAGTACAATTTAATAATAATGTGTTTGCTTGTGGTTCAAATACATGTAAGTATTTATTATTATGGATGAAATTTTATCTCCTTTTGTTGAACAAGGTTTTTAAACATAAAATGTTATAAAATATAATATTTACTGACATTGATCCTAATATCAGATAAATAATAATCTATTAGAATGAACTGTCAAGCCTATTTTAACATTTCTGAATAAAATGTGTCCCTTATTTCCTTAAAGGAATGATCAGGGAAGGCTTTTGGACTCTGACTGATGTGTATATTCAACAACATTTAATGCACATTATTGCCTAAAATATTGGGAAATTAACTGATATGAGTTGACTGAACAGTGTAGGATGAGTTAATAGGGGTGAGTTGGTTTTGTGGTGATTTGACCTGCCCCCAAACATAATGGGTAGTGTATATCATTTTATAAATATTTGATTCTTTTAAAAATATTGTTCCACTAGTTATGATTGCATCATGTCAAAGAAACATCACACACCTTAATTTTTTTTTACTTTTCTTACACACCTGTTGGTGAGAACACCATGTGCTATTTTTGATAACACATGGGTTGTTTACACACCAGTCCAGGGAACATTTTGTTTTAAAAATTTTGATTAGCGACAGTCGCGAATCAATTTGAAAATTGATTAGCAATCACTTATTTTGATTAGCGATTTCTGTAACATTAGTATGGTTTTTTAAAACAACCTTGCTCGAACTACGTTTGCTGCGTGACGTCAAAATTATTGGGAATAGACGGTCGATTAAGGGGTCATTTCAAAACTATATGCGCTATACGATGTGCTAACTAATTTCACCTTGTTTTAAAAATTATTCTTGTCAAAGATTCACGTAATTATTTTTAAAAAATGACACGATTTTTTGTTTGCAAATTGTTGAAAAATATTTACTTCAAAGGCATTCGCCACAGGAATAGCACTAGTTATCGCATTACCTATCGTTTGGCCTATGTCGTGGAAGCGCGAAGTGTTTTTTCTATCAGTCAAATTCAATAATGTAAAACTTTTTTTACAGAGTATTTATTTATTTTTTGTTAAGATTATTCACTTTGAAAAATTTAATTTGTAAGAAAGATAGGTATAATTTTAATAAACTATTCTAGTAGAAATCGTAATTACACTTCACGAATCCAATCTTTAGACGCCCCCTTCGTAACCTAAGAGCTAAACGTCATAATGTTATGGTGTCTATCGGTGGGTGGATATCTGAACAGCCGTTTTACCACGTAAAAGCTGTGCTCCTAATCGGAGGGTTGCAAAAAAAGAAAATATCTGATGAAACTTGGAAATCTACACCTAGATAAATAGTTCATTACAGTGATAGATTTAACATGTTATCAGTGGAATATTTGGGGGTTAAGGACGATCTTCAAACTTTAATACTGTCAAAAATATGCATCGCGACATTTAGCGATACGTTTTAATATTGTGTAGCGATAGCCGGAAACTGCATCGCGTTTCGCGACGCGATACTGAACAAAATGTTCGCTGCAGTCTAATTAAAATTACCAGTAGATCTAACAGCATTGCGTGGACTCCCATGTCCAGGTGACATTTCATCTATAAATAACAATTTAAATATCAACCAATTACACTTCTCCTTTTATAGCGTCATTCAGGAGCATACAAATTAAAAAAATATCGGGCGAGACTATTTATGCAATAGGCGGATTGTTGGTCTATTTCAACATTAAAAAACTGGGGGGCAAGTGCGGTAATAAACTCTGGATTATATACTAGTATAAACAAATTTTATGGTTATATCATCACAGGTTTTTTTGTTTGTCTTGAAACGAATTGTATATAAAATTTTATATTGAAATTAGTTTCCAGCATACTGGAATCATTTTGTATACCCTCGGCATAATCCTGAATGTTTTCAAATTCTTTTCAAATCACTGACATGATTTTATAAGTAAGGTTTTGATTGGTCGAATGAAAGGTCAATTGGACATGAGCTCCAATGGGGTGCTGTTAGATTCACAGGTAATATTAGTAATTAACCAGTGGAGCTAATTTTACACAAGTATGTGTTAACAATTTCAAGACATATGACTGGCTGCTCCTAGGTGATAACCAGGTCACCACTGCCATACATCCAATGAAAAACTACACGATGGAAATCAATTACATTGTGATGTGTAGTTAACCTGATGGTCTGTGACAGGTAACTGGTAAGTTTGCTACAAGTGCAACGGATGTAAATAACTTTTAGTTGAAAAATATGTTAAAATTTGCTTAAAACCTGTTTTTTGGAGGATATGTAAGAAATATAATAATACATTTGTCTCTGTTAGATACCATTTATCTCACAACTCGTTGTTTAAAAATGTATCAAACTCGCTTTTGCTTGTTAGATGCATTTTTAAACAACTTATTGTGAGATAAATGGTATCTAACGGCCACTCATGTATTATTCTCTTTTTTTCTTTCTTTTTTTTACATTTGTTTGCGTTATTAAATATAAAATATTTTGGTATTATTAATTTTAACATTTATTGCAGTATATAGTTACAGCACTAAAAGAAAGATGCTAATCAACAAATGTCTTGTTAAATATACACCATTCAGTTATATCTGACTGACAATTCCTATGAAAGACTTGCCAAAATGTTTTTTTACAAGGAACGTGAGCCAGTGAGATGAGATTAAAAAAAATCAAAATTCAAACATGTCAATGACGCCTTGAACAATCTTCGTACTGACCAGTTTTGCATGTGACTCAGGTTTGTTTTGAATGGTGGGGTTTTTAAATTGTGATGCAGTCCCAGCCCCGTTAAATTCATTAATAATCTCATCTCCGTCAAGGTAAAAACCGTCATCATCAAAATCATCTTCATCGCCTGCAGGTCGGTAAGCCATGTTTCATAATTAACTGGTACCTATCAAATTATTCTTAAACAGCGGCACTTACAAATAAACCAGTTTGGCCTCGATTGCTCAGACATCTATGTTACTTTTAAGTCAGGTCAATAAATCATATATGTTTATGGAGCCTATTCAAGATGTCGAAGTACCTTGAACTTTTTAGAATCTCGAAGTACCTTGAAAAATTCTCAAGGTTCGCACGAGTCATTAAGGAAAATGGTGGTTTGAAAGCATCATACCTTCAGTTTTTTAGGTAATAAAACAACCTTATTTGCGATTGCCTTATAAACAGACATGACCTGCCAGAATGAGAATGACTGCCACTTGCAACTGCTTCAAAATGTACAAATTACATTCACTGAATCTGATTCAGTCAAGTTGAAAGCTGAATTGTGACAATGACATATTAAAACTAAGTTAAAGTGGTAAAAAAGGGGAATAGTTTGTGGCATCTGTTTAGACTAGTTAACATTTAGAGCTAGCAGCATCGCTTTTATCTCGGTAGTAGAGCTACTAGAGGGCTTGCCTGAGATGTGTTGGGAGTTGTGAAGACCGATTCTGACGGCTAATATTAAGAAGGGTTTAACTTCCTTACCTTCAGGTGCTCAGTAGGAACATACTATGTTTGAGTGACTGGATGTACAATAATATTTCATAAAACTACCCTTTTTAATACATTTTTTTTTAAAGTTGAATTATCTCATTGCTATCCCCAAGGTCATTCTGTTATATATTATATGATGTACAATAGACTTCTTTTACATTCCACTGCAAATGTGTGTATCGCGGAGCAACTCGTGGACACTTAACCGTGAACTCACTTGAGATCTCGCAAAAATAGCTTTGTGTACAAGTTGGGGGCCATAGGTACCTAATGGGATGCCACACAATAAGAATGTGAATATCTCCATGATTAATTATTCTATCAGTAGGGAACCCGAAAATTCTGTTGACATCCAACAAAGACTTATTAGAAACATTTGTGAATTGTTGCTTATCACAAAATAAAAAAATATTTTGTTGTTAACGCCCGAGAAACCATCGGTTCGGATCTGTACACAATAAATATTGGATATTGGCTGAAATAATATTAATATGTGCACGTGTGTGTATGCATGTAACATGAATTAAATATTTATAAAGTATTATACAGATAAATACATTCAGGATTCTTGTTGGGATTTCTTTTTACCCAGTTATTTAAAATTTTGTTTGGTATTTGGAATAAAATTAAATGATACATATGAAATTTGTTACGTACGGTACTATAAAACATTAGAATTAGGCTCGTAGCAATGATATCTGGAGTTTGGGGCGGGGGTACAATCTGTAGTGGAGGGACACAGTCTAGTTTGTGGAGGGGTGTGCAAAAACCATATTTTAAACCGGTTTTATAAAAGTGGGGCTACAGTCCCCCACCCCCCTCTAGCTGGCTTCTCAGTTGCTACCGACCTGAGAATGGTCAGAAATGTAATTGTATTGCATATACATATTCGAAGCAAGATTATTTAGCCTAAGAAACATGTAAGTTTTATTTATAACAGATTAGGCTAGCCGACAGCATCATAATATGGTTACAAACTCATGAGGGTCTCTTTATTATAAACTCATGATGGTTTATTATGCGCAGTCATACGGTACTTCGTTTGAATGCTGGAAGCAAACATACAATGTATTAATTGCCATGCCTCTGATGATGGATAGTCAACAAAAGTAAACAGGCCAAGCCTGAATTTAAGCCGAAATAATAAAAACGGTGAATGAAAAAGAAGAAATAGGCCTAATAAATAAATAAATATTTTTAAAACTTCGTAAATTTTATACCAGATATTTCATATGAAGTTGTTGTATATCAAAGGCTGTAGTACATATATATCATTTAAAAAAAATGACCTTTGGATATGTTATATTTATTGTATATTCATGAAGCCAAAATAAGGGTGTGAAAAATGAGCTAGTGTTGTTCGGGATAGTATGTTGATATTGGACAGCTCGTGTTTCTTTTCAGAACTGATGAACTGAAAACAGGGACACTTGTTGGAGAAGACAAATATGGCAATAAGTACTATGAAAACAAAATGTATTTTATGGGTAAGTCGTCTGTCACCATTAATAAAATACTAAAATGAATTCTTTATGTTGAAAATGAGAGAGGCTGCATTGTGTGAAAAAGTGTTACACTGAAATATTATAAACTGAATTTATTAAATTGATTAGTGTTATTAAGTTCTGCCCAGAGTCTGATTCAGACTAGTGTGGCACATTTTATATTGGGCGGGGGACACCTACACTACATGTATGTTACAGGGTGACAGGCAATTTATATAAACAGTGGTTGGGGTAAAAAAAACGGTCGTGTGGCATGGATACTTTCATATACATCAGGGATTTTTCCAAATGGTAAAATAGATAAATAAAATAGATAGCTGAGGTGTGTGCCCAGGATAGTGTTCTTGAACTTAATTGGATATATAAGCACGAAAATAAGTTGAGATGAAACACACACACACACATGCTCATGCTGCTTTGTCTTCAGAAAGTGTGTTATAAAAGCATTCTAATTAAGAGTATGGATAGTCTCTGGTGGCAGCAGTCTTCTCTCTCCAACTTGTTAAATAGACTTTCCTTTCTCAGGACTTCTGTGATGTTCACCAAATTTCCTTTTGTAATTATTTTTTGTGTGACTATCACTAGACGTAGTAAATCAGAAAAAGAAGTCACTGAGGTAGAGCAGGCTGCTACTAATATCAGCATTCAGAGTTTTCAGTGGAAAATAAATCTTATATCATGTCTAGAAAAAGTTATGTTTAGAACATTATTTCCAATCACATTAAGCTTCTCTTCGGTTAATTGATCCAATGAAAAAGTCATCTACTCCTCACTCATTTAGACACGGCTTGGCTTGATTACAGGCATTGAATTTGAGGATTTTTTTAATAAAATAATTTATTACTAATACAGTTGGACTCTAAACCGGACTCGCTTGGTACTGTCGAAATAGTCCGGTTTACATAGAGGACCGATTTAGACAGAGTTCATCCAGAGTTATGGTTCTTGAATGATCGACAACTCGTGACCAACAATGACATTTGAACCCATGGATGGTTGGGAACAGTCACAGTCAGACTTGCAATCGATTATTTCACAGACATAAAAAATATACTTAAAGGGACATTCCTGAGTTTGCTGCAATTTTTAAGATGTTATCGACTAACAGAGACTTTTTAACGATTGTAATTACATTTTTCTGCATAAAATATTAGTGGCTGCATATTAAACGTGTTTCTGGTCGTTCTAATATTTGTACTAGGATAAATTTCATTTTATTTCCTAAAACATTATTTATTCGTACGTACGAAATTATTTGAATAAAAAAATCCAAATCTAACGGCCTACCGAAATAAGAGTAAACTTCACACGAGTGCGATTACATTTTGTATTTGATCTTGCGACGGCATCCTGATTACTTGGCAATTGATGCCCATTGTTCAACTAATTAAGCAGCCCGTCGTTCAGTCAAATCCCAATCCGGTGTGGACAGAGGTAATTAATGCATGAATAGTTCTTTCGTTCTTGATTTTTGATCCGGAGTCCGGAGTAGACAGAATCCAGATTAGGCAGAGATTTATACCTAAGAGATAAACGGTAGCTGGACGGGGCTTTAGAAATGGACCGGTTTATGCAGAGATCTGGATTACACAGAATCCGGTTTAGACAAGAGTCCACTGTATAGATATTTTGTGATTCTATCTCATAATTTTATACTTCTGACCCACAATTTTGGATTGTAGAAAGCACAGAATCCTTCTAAATTCACAACCTGTAAGTGCAATAGGAAGGAAGGAAGGAAATATTTTATTTAATGACGCACTCAACACATTTTATTTACGGTTATATGGCGTCAGACATATGGTTAAGGACCACACAGATATTGAGAGAGGAAACCCGCTGTCGCCACTTCCTGGGCTACTCTTTTCGATTAGCAAGGGATCTTTTAAATGCACCATGCCACAGACAGGATAGTACATACCACGGCCTTTGTTAAACCAGTTGTGGAGCACTGGCTGGAACGAAAAATAGCCCAATGAGTCCACCGATGTGGATCGATCCTAGACCGACCACGCATCAAGCGAATGCTTTACTACTGGGCTACGTCCCACTCCATAAGTGCAATAGGGACACACACATATATGTATGCTTACAAACGCATGTCCATACAGACATGCACATACACACGCATTGATTCCATTTACACTGGAATTGGATGCAGTGTGTCATTTATGTGCAGTGTGTCAGTTATGTGCAGTGTGTCATTTATGTGCAGGACTTAGCTCAGTCGGTAGAGCACTCGTCTGAAATGCTTGGGTTGTAGGACGAACCACATCAGCAAATCCATTGGCTTTTTCCCTAATTCCAACCATTGTCATCCAATAGCTGTTGATTAATTACTAGTAATCAGTTTGCTCCAGTTGTTAAACAAATTTTAAACTTTCTGCCACTGCACATGGAACAAAACTTAACCAAATGTCTTTGTGAACAGTGTACATGTAGGGGTGGGGCATAGCCGGTGGTAAAATGCCCGCATGATGTGCGATCGGTCTGGGATTGATCCCAGTCGATGGGCCCACTGGGCTATTTCTCGTTCCAGCCAGTGCACAACGACTGGTAATCAAAGGCTGTGGGATGGTACATATAAATGATCCATTGCAGGGCTTCTGGAATTTTTTTTATATCCACTACCCATGGGATCAGTGATTTAAAAAATTTACTAGCCACGATTAAAAATTCACTAGCCCTACTTTACTAAGGTTAATACAATTTTACTAAATAGTAGTAATAATCAGATATGTCGCCTAAAAAGGGAGATACTCAGATAGAGCTTAAAAACACTAACATTGGGGGTTGGGGTGGGGGTCAGGATATTCATATTTACAAAACAGACTAAACTGCAATATTTGACCCCCAAAAAATTCACTAGCCGACGGGCATGGCAATAATTACATGTATTTACTAGCCCAACATTGAATATCACTAGCCATGGGAGTGGGGCTACCATAATCTACGCGTAGAAGCCGTGCCTTGCTACTAATGCAAAAATGTAGCGGGTTTCGTTTCTAAGACTATATGTCAAAATTACCAAATATTTGACATCCAGTAGCCAGTGATTAATAAATCAATGTGCTCTAGTGGTGTCATTAAACAAAACAAACTTTTGTGTGCAATGTTTTAACTTTTTGTTGTTGCAGGCCGTAGCCGATGGATAGATTACCCTCCAAGTGTAGGTTTTGATTATGATGGAAGCCAGATTCCAGCTGAATGGTAATACACATGTATTTATATACATATTTTAGTTACCTGAGGGACTATAGGTTTTATGTCCGTCACTCTGTCACTGTCCCACCTATAATTTTCATCATAACCATTTCTGATAACCATTTGTCCATCGTCCATCCATCCATTAAGCTTTCCTCCAAGAGTTTTAATTAGATCGTTCTGAAACTTTGTACCGGGATTCTCCAAGGCAGTATTGGTATCAAAAAACTAATGGAGAGTATTTTGCCATTTTTGAATATTTATTGAATTTTAAGTAACAAATTAGAATTATTGAAGTTTAATATTGAACATTACAGACACAGTGTTTTGATTGAATCGTTCTGAAACTTGCTACATTGATTCCTGGGACAGTGTCCTAAACTAATACTCGTGCTGGGGTGTCGTTAAACATCTATTCAATCTATTCTATAAACTAATAGCCGTACTCTAGAGAAATTATATTTGCATTTCAAAGTCTGTTTTCGTCTGAGTTTTGATTGGATCATTCTAAAACTTGGTATATGGATTCTCTGGGGCAGTATTTTTGAAGTTTTGTTACGTTTTAACAAATTAACTTTTATGTTTAAGACGCTGGTTATATTACAGGTTTTTGTGATACTTGTTTTGTTATCATCTCTGACTGTGTGATGACTGCCACTAAACAATCATTCCTTTCATTTATTTTCAGGCATGGCTGGCTACATTATGTTCATGATGATCCACCAACCGTCAAAAAGCCAGTCAAACGTAAATGGATGATGGATCACATTGAGAACACGAGTGGAACTCCACAGCAATATGTGCCCTACAGTACGGTTCCACCGAAAATACATTCATGGAAACCCCACAGTAGCTGAAACATAACTTTGTGTGCTTTTTTTGTCTTTATTTTTTGTTTCGTATTTACAATTTCCAACAGAACTTGTTCGATGAAATAATGCTTAACAACTAGATATTTATTCTTGAGCATTATTTTAATAGGAAGATGAAGTGTGTAGAGATATATTTTGTTGTTGTGTATGTTTTGCGTGCACTTAATCAATAAATATATTACAGGAAAACACTACTGTTGATAATCCATCTTAAAGTATATTATATGTAGCAGACCAGCTCAAGAAAAACACTTTCCAACTCTTCACATCGAAACAGTTTTAAGTCTTCAGATACACAGAGATCAGGGATTTTAGTTTTAAAATACTTAACACTGCATATGGCTATCTAGCCTATGGTTATTTCCTTCTGGGTCAAGGGCATATCTTTTTCCTTGTTTTTTCCCCATGAGGTGGGGGTACAGTGGGGTACGGGTGGCATTCAAATGTATTCTTTATTGTTGGATGTACAAATAAGGGCATACAGATGTGCAAGCAACATCAGCAGCAATGGGTGTTGACGCCACGAATCTGGAACTTTGTATTTACAGAATGAATTATTCTGTATTATGACAAGTTTGTAAATAATAGTTTTGTGAGACATTTTAAGAATTTAAAAAACCCTGGCCTAAGACCTCTTATGTTTGATATCTACATCAATTTTGGTTTCTTAAAATTGATTTGCATGCATGTGTATATATGAATCATTGGCACAAGGTTCAACATGTTTACCCTACATAATTTTCAGCTACTATTATTTTTGTAAACGTTAATGTCACTACTTCCCCCATCAAATCTAAAACTAAAAAATAATGCCCCCACCCACTCCGATTAAATGGCATCTTTGACTTCCGTAGCTGTAAAAACATCTTTCCTTTGTTCCTTTGAATAGGATCTGTATTGAAGAATTTTATTAGCTGGTGTTGACTTAGAATAATTACTGATGGGAGTTTGTCACAGAAATGTATATAATAAACCTATACAAATTCTCTGTGTTATACATATACATGTTTGTTGTTGTGGCTTGAATGACTATACCCTATACCAGGCTCCATTTCACAATAATTCCATTTTAGAAATAAAGTAACAAATTGTTCTATATTTATTATATTTCTAAAGATATAAATAAAACAACAATACATACTCTGCCACTGACTGCTTACATCATTTGACATTATATATATTACTCTACTGTAGCTAGTGATATACCAAATATAGGTCATGATAAACACATGTTTTTCCAAATAACGTAATTAAAGTAGTATATACAATGAATATTTTCTCAAAACTGATTTCAATAGTCATGCGAAAACATGCGATCACGTCATTAAAGGTTGCATACCACTGTTAATTACCAGAGACATTTCAATAATTTCCACCCCTAGGCTACTAATAATTTTGTGCCTCTGACGCCTACAAATCCATAATCGTAATGCCAATTAGGCCCAATGCACTAGAGCCTACGCTGAAGCTAATGGACCACTTTCAGAACTGAAACATACAGGTTTATACATATGGAGTTTCTAGTGGTGCAAAAACAAAATAGAAAAAGAATCCACTTGGTTCATATTCGAACGCCTCTGACTACAGTAGTCCTCTGATAAGGCACGTCCGAATTTAGACCTTTTGCATTGGTGCTAGAATTGATTGGACATGTAAATTAACCACTCAATAATAACTTTCTCTTAGTAAAGACCTTAATGTTGTGGAAGAATGATAGGTCTTACATGATGAGGACTGGGCTCTGGTGAAGTTGAATATAATGGCTGATGGTCTAATCCAAATTTCTCAAAATATGCTTTAAAAACGTGTAGGCATTTCGTTTTAAAAGTAAGCAAACCCATTTTTAGCAATATTTCAGGGGCGCCGATTTCAAATATATTGTTTGTCCAGCGCGATTTTGAAATTTTAACCCCCCAAAATTAAAAACAAACTGGCGGCCATGCAAGCTACTTTAAACGCAGTGTTTTATATTATGACTAATGGTGAACATTTTACAAGTTGGCCAAAGGATGGAAAAACTATTTAAAATTATTTAGAAACATAAAAATTCAATAAAAGTATTACCTCTGATCTTGACTTTGTCCCCCTCCCACCCCCCACTGTTCCAAAAAAGGCCTCTGTATATAATTTGCAAATATTAATGGACCTGTTATTTAGGTACACACGGATGCAATATTATAATACATGTATTACCCACAATTTGAAGATGCTAAATTTATAGAAAAAAAGAAGTATTTACCAAACTCTAATGTAAAATATAAGCCTAAAATCAATCACTCTCTCACTCTCACTCTCTCACTCTCACACTCACACTCTCACTCTCTCACTCTCACTCTCACTCTCTCTCTCTCACTCACACTATCACACTCTCACTCTCACTCTCACACTCTCACTCTATCTCACACTCTCACTCTCACACTCACTCTCACTCTCACTCTCTCACTCTCACACTCTCACACTCACACTCTCACACTCTCACTCTCGCTCTCGCACTCGCACTCACTCTCTCACTCTCACACTCACTCTCACACACTCACTCTCTCACTCACACTCACACTCTCACTCTCACTCTCACACACTCACTCTCTCACTCTCACACTCACACTCTCACTCTCACTCTCTCACTCTCACTCCCCCCCTCTCTCTCCCCTCCCCTCCCTCCCTCTCACTCTCCCTCTCTCTCACTCTCCTCTCTCACTCTCCCTCTCACTCTCACTCTCACTCTCACTCTCCACTCTCACCCTCCCGCTCTCCCTCTCCCTCTCCCCCCTCACTCTCCTCTCTTCTCTCTCCCTCTCACCAATCTCCCACTCTCACTCTCTCACACTCCCACTCACTCTCACTCTCCCCCTCTCACCCTCCCTCTCACCCTCCCTCTCTCACTCACTTCTCCCACTCTCACTCTCCCTCTCACCCCCCCCTCTCTCTCTCACTCTCACACTCACACTCTCACTCTCACTCTCTCTCTCTCACTCCCCCCTCCTCTCTCTCCCTCTCACTCTCTCTTCTCCTCTCTCACTCTCACCCTCACTCTCCTCTCACTCTCACCCTCTCTCCCTCTCCCTTTCCCTCTCCCTCTCCCCCTCTCACTCTCACTCTCTCCCTCTCACTCTCCTCTCTCACACTCTCACTCTCTCACACTCCTCTCTCACTCCCCACTCTCACCCTCTCACTCCCCTCTCTCACCCCCTCTCTCCTCTCTCTCCCCCCTCCCCTCTCACTCTCACTCACTCTCTCACTATTTCACTCTCACTCTCTCCCTCTCCCTCTCCCCTCTCCCTCTCCCCTCTCCCCTCTCACCCTCACTCTCACTCTCACTCTCACTCTCCCCCCCTCTCCCACCCCCCCTCACACTCTCACTCTCCTCTCACTCTCACCCCTCTCACACTGTCACCTCACTCTCACTCCTCCCACTCTCCCTCACCCTCTCACTCTCACTCTCACTCTCTCCCTCCCCCCTCTCTCTCCTCTCACCCCCCCTCTCCACCCTCACTCTCCCTCTCCCACTCTCCCTCTCCCCCCCTCTCCCTCTCCCCCCCCCCTCTCACTCTCCCTCCCCCCCCCCCCCCCTCTCCCCCCTCTCTCTCCCTCTCTCTCCCCCTCCTCTCTCACTCTCCCTCTCCCTCTCTCCCTCTCTCCCCCTCCCTCTCCCCCCCCTCTCTCCCTCTCCCTCTCCCCCTCCCTCCCCCTCCTCCTCTCCCCCTCTCCCCCCCCCCCCCCCCTCTCCCCCTCTCTCTCTCTCCCCCCTCCCTCTCCCCCTCTCCCCCTCCCTCTCCTCCCCCTCCCTCCCCCCCCTCCCCTCTCTCCCCCTCTCCCTCCTCCCTCTCCCCCCCCCCCCCCCCCCTCTCTCTCTCTCCCCCCCCACTCTCCCTCTCCCCCCCCCCCCCCCCCCCTCCCTCTCTCCCTCCCCCCCCCCCTCCCTCTCTCCCCCCCCCCCCTCTCTCCCCCCCCCCTCCCCCCTCCCCCCTCCCCCCCCCCCCCCTCCCTCTCCCCCCCCCCCCCCTCCCCCCCTCCTCTCTCCCCCCTCTCTCTCCCCCCCCCCCCCCCCCCCCCTCCTCTCCCCCCCCCCCCCCTCCTTCTCCCCTCCCCCTCCTCCCCCCCTCCCTCCCCCCTCTCCCTCTTCCCCCCCCCCCCTCCCCCCCCCCCCCCCCCCTCTCTCCCCCCCCCCTCTCCCTCCCCCCCCCCCTCCCTCTCCCCTCTCACCCCCCCTCCCCCCCTCTCCTCTCCCCTCCCCCTCTTCCTCTCCCCTCTCTCCCCCCTCCCTCTCCCCTCCCCTCCTCCCCCCCCCCCCTCCCTCCCTCCCTTCTCCCCCTCCCTCTCCCCCTCCCCCCCCCCCCCCCCCCTCCCTCTCACTCCCCCCCTCTCCCCTCCCCCCCTTTCCTCTCCTCCCCCCCCCCCCCCTCCCCCTTCTCTCTCCCTCTCCCCCCCCCCTCCCCCCCCCCCCCCCCCCTCCCTCTCTCCTCCCCCCCCCTCCCCCCCCCCCCCCCCCCCCCTCCCCCCCCCCCCCCCCCCCCCCCCCCCTCTCACCCCCCTCTTCCCTCCCTCCCCTCCCTCTTCCCTCCCCCTCCCCCCCCCCCTCTTCCCCCCCCCCCCTTCTCCCCCCTCCTCTCACTCTCCCTCCCCCCCTCTCCCTCCCCCCCCCTCTCTCTCCCCCCCCCCCCTCTTTCCCTCCCCCCCCTCTTCTCTCCCCCCCTCCCCCCCTCCCTCTCCCCCTCTCTCCCCCTCCCTCCCCCCCCTCTCTCTCCCCCCCCCCCCTCTTCCCTCCCCCTCTCCCTCCCTCCCCCCCTCCCCCCCCCCCCCCTCTCCCCTCTCTCTCCCTCTCCCCCCCCCCCCCTCTCCCTCCCCCCCCCTCTTTCCCCCCCCCCCTCCCCCTCTCTCCCCCCTCTCCCTCTCCCCCTCTCCCCCCCCCTCCCTCTCCCCCCTCCCCCCCTCCCCTTCCCCCCCCCCTCCCCCTCCCCCCCCCCCCCCTTCCCCTCTTCCCCCCCCCTCTCTCCCTTTCCCCCCCCCCCCCCCCTCTCCCTCTTCTCTCTCCCCCCCTCTCTCCCCCCCCCCCTTCCCCCCCCCTCTCTCCCCCCCCCCCCCCCCTCCTCCCCCCCCCCCCCCTCCCCTCCCCCCCTCCCTCTCCTCCCTCCCCTCCCCCTCCCTTCTCTCTCCTTTTTTCCCCCCCCCCTCTCTCTCTCCCTCTCCCCCTCCCCTCCCTCTCCTTCCCCCTCCCCTCTCCCCCCCTCCCCCTCCCCCCCCCCCCTCCCCCCCCCCCCCTCCCCTCCCCCTCCCCCCCTCTCCCTCCCCTCCCCTCCCCCCCCCCCCCCCCCCCCCCTCCCCCCCCCTCCCCCTCCCCCCCCCCTCTCCCCCCCCTCCCTCCCCCCCCCCCCCCCCTCCCCCCCCCCCCCCCCCCCTCCCCCCTCTCCCTTCCCTCCCCTCCCCCTTTTCCCCCTTTCCCTCCCTCCCCCCTCCCCCCTCTCACTCCCCCTCTCCCCTCCCCCTCCCCCCCCCTCCCCCTTTCCCCCTCCCCCCTCTCCCTCCCCCCCCCTTCTCCCCCCCCCCCTCTCCCCTTCCCCCCCCCTCCCCCCCCCCCCCCCCCCCCCTCCCTCCCTCCTCCCTCCCCTCTCTCCCTCCCCTCCCCCCCCCCCCTCCCCTTCCCCCCCCCCTCTCCCCCTCCCCCTCCCCCCCCTCCCCCTCCCCTCCCCCTCCCCCCCCTCCTCCCCCCTTTTCCCCCTCCTCTCTCCTCCCCTTCCTCCCTCCCCCCCCCCCCCTCCCCCCTCCCTCCCCCTCTCCCCCTTCCTCTCCCACCCTCCCTCTCCCCTCCCCCTCCCCCCTCCCTCCTCTCTCCTCCCCCCTCTCCCCACTCTCCCTCTCACTCCCCCCCCCTCCCCCCCTCCCCCTCACTCTCTCACTCTCTCCCTCTCCCTCTCTCCCCCCTCCCCTCCTCTCCCACTCTCCCCCCTCCCTCCCTCCTCTCTCCCTCTCCCTCCCCCCCCCCCCTCTCCCTCCCCCCTCCCACCCCCCCTCCCCTCTCCCACACCTCCCCCTCCCTCTCCCCCTCTCCCTTTCCCCCCCCCCTCTCCCCCCCCTCTCCCACTCTCTCCCTCTCCCTCCCCCCCCTCCCCCCTCCCTCCCCTCTCCCCTCTCCCCCTCCCCCCTCCCCTCTCTCCCTTCTCTCCCTCTCCCTCCCCCCCCCCCCTCCCTCCCCCCCTCTCTCCCCCCCCCTCCCCCCTCCCCCCCCCTCTCTCCCCCCCTCCCCCCCCTCCTCTTCCCCCCCCCCCCACCCTCCCTCCCTCCCCCTCCTCCTTCTCCCACCCCCTCCCTCCCCCCCCCCCCTCTCCCCCTCTCCTCTCTCCCCCCCCCTCCCCCCCCTCTCCCCCTCTCCCCCCCTCCCTCCCCTCCCCCCCCCCCCCCCCCCCTCCCCCCCTCCCCCCCCCCCCCCCCCTCTCCTCTCTCCCTCTCTCCCTCTCCCACCCCCCCCCCACTCCCCCTCTCTCCTCTCACCCCTCCCTCTCCCCTCTCTCTCTCTCCCCTCTCTCCCCCCCTCCCCCCCCCCTCTCCCTCCTCTCTCTCCCTCTCACTCTCACCTCCCCTCTCCCTCTCACTCCCACACTCCCCTCTCTCTCTCTCCTCCCCACCCTCTCCCTCTCCTCCTCTCTCTCCCCTCCCCCCCCCCTCTCTCCTCTCCCCTCTCACACTCCCCTCTCCCCCTCCTCTCTCTCTCTCTCTCCCCTCCACTCTCACTCTCACTCCCCCACTCTCACACCCTCTCTCTCTCTCTCCCTCACCCCTCACTCTCACCTCTCCCCTCTCACACTCACCCTCTCACTCTCACACTCTCACTCTCTCACTCTCTCACTCTCACACTCTCACACTCTCACTCTCCTCACTCTCACACTCTCACTCTCTCTCACTCTCACACTCTCACACTCACACTCTCACTCTCACTCTCACACTCTCACTCTCTCACTCTCACACTCTCTCTCTCTCTCACTCACACTATCACACTCTCACTCTCACTCTCACACTCACACTCTCACTCTCACTCTCACTCTCTCACTCTCTCACTCTCTCACACTCTCACTCTCTCACTCTCTCACACTCTCACTCTCTCACTCTCACACTCTCAAATGGGAATTTGTTGCCCATGTCCTGTTGAGCATTGAAAGTGATTTTGAGATGTTAATAAGCAACATAACATATGGAAAATGAAGTTTATTACAAAACGGCACTTAAAACAATATGGGCAATTTCCCAAGTCTGTGGATCGACAAAATAATAGAAAAAAATATGCCAAATTTGGTCTGGTGGTACATATTTCGGCACCAAGATTAAGTTAAGAGTAGATTAGAATTTTAAAATAAAAAATTATCACAATTCGCCACTTTATTATAAAACGACACTTTTGAAAAAATGTACATGTGTGTCATTTTGTAATAAATAGAGGATAATAAACGAGTTATCAGTTATTATTAAATTTATGACCCGAGTGAAATAATTTTCAGTTGTCGCCAGCTTTAGCGAGTAACAAATGAGAATTATTTCACGAGGGACATAAATTTGATAATAACTGGTACTGAGTTCATTATTCTATTTATTACCTCAGCAATTTTTTCTCTAAAAACCTTTATTTTTCACGCACATGCACAAAGGCCAACCTGTATAGAAACGATGTAAACCACTTTACGCACTGTTCTGAGAATTACTATAACGTTGTAATTTAATCACATTCATAGATAATTTTCAAAAACACAAGTTCTATTTATTCTGCTTCAAAATCTATAATGAATTGCATTAAAATAACTCTTTTAAACTACATGACGTCATTTTGTGTTTGTCAAATCGTGATGACGTCATATTTAGTACCGACAAAGTCACTGGTTTGTAAACGTCAAATTGTCCAATAGTATTGTTCGTTAGACCAATGGGTAATAAACTGAAATAATTCCGTCTCTAAGCCTTCAAAAATGGTTTGAAGCTGACATCACCGAACACACTTTTATTTTGTGTTTTATTTGTTTTAATAGGCCTTCTTGTGATATAATTTGGTGGTCTGTTTTGCCAAAAAAATTTGCAAACAAAAATTATGGCTACATTTATACATAGGCCTATACTATGCAATATTTTTGTAGCAAAAAAACAAAATAATAATAATATAAACAAAATTGATTATGTTCTTCCCTACAAAACCTATTGTTATTGTAGCTAATTAAATGCATTCTAATAATGGCAAACAATTAACCATTAACCCACTGACATGGACATTGAGCTCAGATAACTGAAGTAAGTGCACAGGATAGCGTGCTTGAACATTAATTGGACATATGCACGAAAATCAAATTAAACGTAAAGAAAAGAAACAAAAAAATCAGTTCAACGGATGCTATGCGTTCTAATGCATGGATTCATAGACGTGTTATAAATACATGTACCAGGAAGATTGTGGACAACCACGTGGGCCGCCCATTGTCAATCTACCCCCCCCCCCCCCCCAATGCTAAACTGTTATTAATTATGTTGATCAATTCCATACCAAAGGAAACTATCAAAGCTTGAAGGATCACTTCCTACCTGAACTAAACACAAATCTATATTGGTGTGAGTATATGTGTATAGATAATTTGACCAACCTTGTGTGTTGCCCTTTCTACCTTGGATCTACGAAGACAAAAGTAATGTTTAAACATCAGAAAAAACAATGGCTATGCAATGAGAAATGGAAGTACAGTCAAACCTAAACATGTCGCCAACCATAGTCAACAGCCACCTGTCTTAGTTGATTGTTTTGTTCCCCCTGGATGATTTGTATTGCCTTTACGAAGTAAAAAGGACGAGGTATAGGTATTACCTTTACAACGGCGGCGGTATCTGTGTTAATGGCATCATCTTTTATATTTAGCTCAACTTTAAAGTTTTGCGTTTAGCCCCATTTCTCACAAGTCTTACATTATTGACACTGGGTTTATAATTTCATCTATGAAACTTCATCTCAATGACTGTTAACAAAAAATAAAATGTATTAAATAAAATATTAATTGATGGTATTTTTGGTAAGGTTTGTTTCTTTACATAATGTACATTGAGAAAACCGCCAGTGGCTAAAACCATCAGCTACACTGAATGTTGAATAAAGTTATGGTAGACATTTAATTTCACTGAATTCTTTATTGATAAGTGACCTCTATTAAACTGTTACTTGTCTAGCATTGGCAGCAACTACATACTAAAGTTACTAGATAAGAAAACGGGGGGGGGGGGGGGGGGGAGACAACTGCCCCCTAGTGCTGGAGTAAAACCTCAAATTCAGGCAGAAATGATACCGATATTCTGGGAAAATGTGCCAACCTGAGACCTTTTACCATGCATTTCCATCATTCTACCCTCAAAATTAGTTGTAATCCATGTAAAAATGTGTAGTGATTCGTTTACAACCCTATATAGCTGTTTTGTAGTAATGCTAAGATGAATAAATGTTGTTATCCAGATTCGGGCATTTTCTTAATTTGGGCAAAAGCCAGCTTGCACACACACGCACACGCACACACACACACACACACACACACACACACACACACACACACACCCCTACAAAAATGGGAACACGTACGCCTATGATATCCTAAAATTAATCCCAAATCAGTATACATGTACCTGCGTTATGTGGCCACAATTAAAACCTTGCCTGTAAATTTTACGCAACCAGAAGTATAGCCATCAAGCCATAAACCAAAAGGAAAATGCAAGCGAGGAATGCATTCTTTAAGTAAATTAAACTTGGTATTTGAATTCATCCAGTTTGATTATATATTTCAAGAAAGTCCAGCTACAATGTCGCCTTAGGGCGGTTAATGCTCGTTTGATAAGATGTTTTGTGTGATTCAAACTGAATCCATAGCCACGGTATTTTTATTAGTTTATGGAGAGAGAGTCCACAGCCTAAGAGATGCCCTAGGAGGAAGACGTAACCAGTATCAGCACAGGGAGACGACAACCCGTTGTACCACTGCCGGTGGCTGGGTTTTCTACAATGCAGTCCCTCTCTCGTCCTGCGATGCTAGCTAGTACTCATGTCTACACATCGAGCCGCTAGCCAGTTCACTTATACTTTCTTTTATTTAACGACACCATTGAAACACATTGATTTATTGATTATTGACTAATGTCAAATATTTTAAAATTCTGATATAAGTTTAATCCTGATGGAAACCCGTTGTATTTTTCTTTAGCAGCAAAGGATATTTCATAATATGCACTTTCCCATAGACAAGGCAGCACTAACCATGGTGTTTGATATACCATTCGTATGCCACTGATTCGTACGGGAAACCCAAGCAGAGAATGGGTCCACTGACTGGCATCAAACATACAATCAAATCATCACAAGCATGCGTTCTGCCGATTGTGTTAGATACGGACCCTACCTCAAGCCAGCTCAGAATCTTCGCCTACTCCAGCTCAACGGTGATTCACATCATTATATATCGTACTCCAATATGCTAGCTATAGCAGTCATACTATTATGCAAACTGTGATTAATATGTCTACAATCTTGGCTATAGCTAGACCGTAGATATGGCAGAATGAAGCAAAGTATAACATGGTTGCCATGTCTTCTCAATACATCCTAACTGGGTGTGATCCTACGACCTGTTCCTACACGTGAGGAAAGAATGTTGAAAACACTGGCAAAGTATCCTTAATCTTGTTCGTGAAATGTTTTGTTGGTTAAAAGACACCTGTTCAAATGTATGTATGGACGAGATGACTGATGACAACCTCGATGTATTATTTTATCACCAAGGAAAATTTGCTTTACATTCTTCTGTCGAGACTGTATTTTAATGAGATGTGCAACAGTGATGCTGAAGGAGTCTGATCACTGCAAGATGTCCCAAGTACTGTCGATGTACATAAACAAAGGCTAATGTGAAATGTGTGATTGCTTGTCTTTGCACTGGTAACCTAAGGAAATTAACTATTGACAGATAGCTTTCATAAGCAGTAAGTAAACTTCACTGTACCAGTTTTCACATTTCAAATAATACTTCTAAATTCCTATATTTTGAAATAATAACAGATGTTACTAAAATAATATTGTGAAGTATTACCAATAGCAGGGATGGCAGCTTCTACACAATAAAGTATTGTGGAATTGTGTCAACCTTTAGTATGTTAAAACAGAAGCCATTCAATATGTGACTATGGGTAAGGGTAGGCCATCTACCTTTTTTAATTAAAAGACGTGCAGTAACCAAAAACAAGAACAACGGTTAAACCCATGATTGAAAAATAATGTGTTAATTTGATACCAAAGTCTTGCTGCTTTTCTTGAGAGGCACACTTTAATTTATTGATTCTCATATTTTCTACTGAACTGTGATACACCAAACTATTTCTATAGGGCATAGTGCAAACTTGCTGAGTTTTTCTCTTACACACACATTTATGACAATAATTAATAGTACATGTAGTTATTTAGTTTTACTGGGGAGGGGATGCTATTTTCTTAAATTCACTAGCAAATGAGAGGCTTATTCAAAGATATCAGCTTAATTCTAGTAAAACGTATTACAACTTGGAAACAACAACGTATAAAAATCGCGATATGCAAAACTGTAGCGCGATTCGTACCGAGTTGAAATATCGCGGTATACCAGTTTATGGTTGCAGTATTAATATTAAAACTGACTGGCAAATGTATTATTATTAATTAATTAAAAATACTTTCTAAATTCGTAAATGGACTAACAAGGTCAAAAGAGATCCCGAGAATTGGCTGATGACGGCCCACTGAATGAAACATGGCAACTCTATTGTTGGTAGTATGGAAGCATAAGGAAATCATATCAAAAAAAAAAGAGAAAAAAAAGCTGACATTCGCACAGTTGAATATATCTTATAAAGCAAATGATAAAAAAGGAACCGTTTCATCAGTTATTCTTATAAATTTATCAGTCTACACATTGCTGCAAGGTGTTTAAATACTACCTCCAAGATAAGGCGGTACAAACTTCATTTGTTTTTCCATAGATTTGATGATATTTATTATTATTTATATTTTAAAATGTAAATAACCATCTAATATTTATTTAAATAAAACACAAATTATATGCTGTATTATTAGACAGTGTCTTGATGTGAAGTTCATTACTGATCTTCCTTCTATTACGGTTTTAATTTTTACAGCTTTTATCTGCTTCATTGAAATGATCGACGTGTAATTTTACAGTTTCACTGACATTACTCACTAGCATGTAAATATTAGCATACATATACATATGACAGTTTGCCATATGTTAAGGGTTTGATAGTTATAAAATGCTAAAACTACAGTTGTTTTAATGTACATACAGATAGTGTGCTTTTAACCAATTTAGGTTCGGGTATAAAAGACATTAATTTCAAAAGTAAACTTAAAAAACAGTATGGATGGCTGGTTGCTGTCTGTACTTCTGCTTGTCCAACAGGGAAAGTAATTAAAACTATAGGTGGTTAATTGCTAAAACAATTGACGAAATCTCAAATGCCCCGATTCAATAGAGCCCGCGATTCAACAAAAAGCAATATACATGAACATATGGTCATATTTTTTGTTTGCAATGTTTCCAACAAAGCAGACCACCCAACTGTTTACCCTGAAGGTCTGTTCTAACAAATAAATAGCAAAGCAAAAGTATGTTGTGCGGAGTCAGGTCCATCAAAATTTCAAGCCCTTGGATCCCGGACTAGTTTGTTTGTTAAAACTGATAAAAATTAGAAGGGAATTTGTTGCCCATGTCCTGCTGAGGATTGACAGTGATTTTGAGATGTTAATAAGCAACATAACATAAGGAAAACAGGCCCGTAGGACGGATTTTCAAAGTGGGGGACTCATTTTTATGGTTGTTCTATCGTTAGGTTTCCGTATTAGCATTATAAGACATTTTAAAGTCCCGAAATAAAAACTGGCAAAAAAAGTGGGGGCTGCATGCCTCCCCTGGGGGGGGGGGGGGGGGGGGGGGGGGGGGGGGGGGGGGGGGGATAAAAATTTCATTTAGACGGAACTCATCAAATGCGAGCGCCGAAGGCGCGGAGCCGTAGACGGGGAGGGGGGGGGGGGTCCCCAGATATGATATATATATATATATATATATATATATATATATATATATATATATATATATAAAATACAATACAGTATTCTTCCTGGTGTGGCTGGTATAGTGCTCTACCTCTTGGGGAGCCAGTATAAATATATACACAAAGAAACAAGTTAAGCACCCTAAATATAATTAGTACTGAAATAGCCCCATTCGTAAAAACTGCAAATTACGTGACGATTATGTCAAGAATGGTGTTCCATCGAAATAATAGGAGAGTACAATGACAACTGTGACGTCCCACAACAGAACGACATGCACGTGCATCATGCAACCCATGCTTTGCTCAAAATGAAGTATCAATACACTGCAATTGTTGATATTTAACGTCACTGTCTTGCATTGTTGAAGTCTAATCGTTAAATATGTCACGTCAACGGTTATCAGAGGTCCAAAGATGGCGTATTATTGGTATGCATGCGACCGGTATGACCTTCAAAAGTATAGGACGTCAACTGGGGTATCATTACACCGCAATCAGCAGACTGATACGAAAACACGGGCATATCAATGCTTTAAAAGATCTCCCACGGTCAGGGAGACCGCGCATGACGTCACAGCGCGAGCACAGGGCCCTGCTTTGGCTCGTACGTCATCAACCCTTTGTTACGTCTCCTGTTCTGAAGAGTCAGTGGTTACCCAATAGATGGATGTCAGCCAGAACAGTGAGGAATCGTCTGAAATTTGCGGGATTGAAGGCCAGAAGGGTCATCAAGCATCCCTTTCTTGCTGATTATGATGAGAGACGCCGTTTAGCGTGGTGTTTGGCCCGGAGAGGTTGAAATCTGAGGTCCTGGCGAAGGGTCTATTGGTCCGACGAAAGCCGGTTCCTGCTCCATGTCACAGATGGCCGATTGAGAGTTTGGAGGCCCACAAATGCTGCCTACACACCCAGGAACATACGACCTACGACCCCATATGGTGAGGTTCAGTAATGGCTTGGGGTTGCCTGTCACATGATTGTAAGCTGGATCTTGTCACCATCCAAGGCAACCTCAATGGTGATCTGTACATTCGTAACGTCCTGCAACCAGTTGTTGTGCCGCATTTTGACAACCATCCACTCGCCACCAGACCTCTGTATATGGATGACAACGCTAGGCCACATCGTTCCCGAGCAGTAACAGCTTTACTCCAAACTGAAGCTGTGACGACCCTGCCCTGGCCGGCCATGAGTCCTGACCTAAACTCGCTAGAGCATGTTTGGGGACATTTTTGGCGTCGAGTACAGGCACTGACCCCACCTGTACATACTCTGGCACAATTAGAGACAGCTCTTTATCGAGAATGGCAGCAGTTGCCCATGAAGCAGATCAGACGACTTACTGGAGGGATGAGACGAAGGGTGGAAGCTGTCATCCGAGCACGTGGCGAGTTTACCCGCTATTGATGATTTGAGTCATGAATATCATCTGTGAACTTCAAATGACGTTTCATCATCAATCATGATGTTGACTTGTGTTTCTAATTCTGCACCTCCATACTTATTGTGCCTTAGTTTTTGGCTCAAATACAGCATATTGGAATTCTTCTCATAATCATGATTAAAATTTCAAAACTGGATACACTTGTTATGTTTTCTTACTGTCAAAGATGTATTCTTGCAAAACACATTTGTTTTTCCGAGGTTATGTTATCGGGCTTTCAACGCCAAACCTCATAAGACAAGTCATTGTGAAAAATACAGGGGTGCTTAACTTGTTTCTTTGTGTATATATACCGTTACACCTTTTATTACTACTTAAAGTTTCACGCTATGAGCGATCACCAGGTAACGTGCAACTGCCCTGTCGTTACGTCATGAAGCAGTGACGTCACGACAGGTGCAGTGGGTGCGGGCTATTTTTTTCCGGCTTAGCTTAGGTGGCTGTGTTAATCCACGTGGGGACGGTCCCTGACCTGGTTGTTTTGTTCATATCGTTGCCATAAGTGCCATGTGGTGTTTCTGTGGATGTTGAATTGACGTGCGAAGTCACGCTGCGAGGTCCCAGATTCAAGCATCCCTATGACTCACCATCTGTCATTTTCACTAAAGCGTGGCATGGCGAAATTGCAGAAACAGTTCACTAATGGTGTTTTTCTGACTTCTGGATTTCTGAGGGCTGCACAGAGTGGCAATGATTTATGACTGAATGTCTGGCCTTTTATGATGAACACTGGACAGCATTTCTCCCGAATATTCCATGTTTGAACAAAGCATGCAATCGCTGCAACAACTGCTTGGTTGCATTTTTTTGAGCTGATTCATGCACATTTTCTCTGATTTACATCCATAAATCCACTCATAAATGTATTACTCCAAACAATCCATGTCACAATAACTTTTGCAAAAATTGTAACAAATTTAAGACTACTGGAACACATTGACTACTAATTAGCGGCTATTGGACTTAACTTAATAGTAATTAACGTGCACATTCAGAGCAAGCTGTTTTAGCACACGCCTGTCCTGGGTACAGGTGCCGGCCTTGGCCGGATCCTCCGTCTAGGACACGAAAGGGGTGGGGTGGGGTGGGTGGGGTGGGGGGGGGGGGGGGGGGGGTGGTCGCTTGCACTGGCAGGTGCAAGGGCCCACTGAGGAGGATAGAAACTTCAGCAAATGGAACCTCAAACAGACGTTCTTGCTATGTTATCCCGGTCATTTGAGGACAAGGACTTTTATATGTAAAATCCGATTTTTAAATTTTTATTTTTATTTTTTTTACTATTTTTGTTTTCTTTTGAGCTGAACTCTCAATACTGCGGTGGGGGGGGGGGGGGTCGTCCGATCTATCTTCTCCCCCCCCCCCCCCCCCCCCCCCCCCCCCGGCTACGGCCTGGAAAATGAAGTTTATTACAAAACGGCACTTTAGAGCTGTTGCTCCAAAAACGCACTTAACACACTTATTACAATATGTGTAATTTCCCAGGTCTGTGGATCGACAAACTAATGAAAAAATTTTGCCAAATTCGGTCTAGTGGTACATATTTCGGCCCCAAGATTAAGTTAGAGTAAATTAGAATTAAATATTTATTTATTTATTTATTATTATTATTATTATTATTATTATTATTATTATTATTATTATTATTATTATTATTATTATTATTATTGTTGTTAGGTTTTTTTTTACAATTCATTACAAAACGACACTCTAATCTGCGCACGGAAACATACATTTTTCGATATTTGACGTCATTAAAGTATTTTAAAGCCACAAGCAAACATCGATCGACCTTTTTTTCTGCGCATGCTGAATGCACACTCGTCTTATTATCTAGAGCTCTCGACTTGTATTATATCGAGCGTTTGACTGAATGCTCAACTTATTATGTTAAAGGGACATTCCTGAGTTTGCTGCACTTTTTAAGATGTTATCGACTAACAGAGACTTTGTGACGACTGTAATTATATATCAAATATATTTTTTCTGCATAAAATATTAGTGGCTGCATATTAAACGTGTTCCTGATCGTTCTAATATTTGTACTAGGTTAAATTTCATTTTATTTTCTTAAAAAGATATTTTCCCGTACGAAATTATTTGAAGACAAAATCCAGTTTGGGCTTCTTACAAATATTAAGACGACTAGAAGCACATTGAATATACAGACACTGATATTCTAAACAAGAAAATATATTTAATATGTAAGTTTAATTGTAGAAATATTTTATTAGTCGGAAACATCTTACAATGCAGCAAACTCGGGAATGTCCCTATAAACTTTTTACTTATTATCTCTAGTGCTCGATTTGTTATCTCCAGCGCTCGACTTATTAATTATCTTTAGCTCTCGACTTCTGTATCAGTACTGTTCTGCCAAAAAAGAGAATTGCAAAAGAAAACGACATACATGTTGAGCGCTTGACATAATATACTTAATTCCAAAAGAAACGCGAATACGTAGATTGGAGGTTTTGAGTGCACTCATTGAAATACGTCCCAAAGTTCTTAAAATAATCGTTTCTATGAAAAACTTAAACAATTCGTAAAGATGAGATTTCATGTTATTGACATGTTAAAAATCGAGGTCGCATTGTCATTTGAAATGTCAAGGCCATGGCGCTTCTTCAATGGCGTCACATGCCACTCAAACATGTCCACTAATAGCGGGTGTGTCCGCCATTGCTGGCCATGACCGCCGCACACCTCCTACCCATGGAGAGGAAGAGGTTCCTGATGAAGGCCCTGGGCACGTTGTTGTAGGTGTCCACGACGGCCTGGCGGAGCTGCTGCTGTGTCACCACGGGAGCAGGGCGTTGGTTCATCATGCGCTGAACCTCGTCCCACAAGTGCTCGATGGGGTTCAGATCCGGGCTTAAAGCTGGCCAGTCCATTGTGATGATGTTGTGCTGTGCCAGGAATGCCTGGGTGGCCCGTGCCGTGTGTGGCCTGGCGTTGTCGTGCTGGTAAACCATCTGACGGTGACCCGCGAAAAAAGGCACCACCACAGGCGTGAGCACTTCGTCGATGTAGCGCTGTGCTGTGACGCCCCTGCCGCGTCCTCGGCCGTTGTTGTCGAAGATGACAGGTTGTACACGACGTCCCCAGGATATGGCACCCCACAGCATGACGGAAGGCCCTCCCCAACGGTCCCTCTCCATAACACACGCATCTGTGAAGCGCTCACCTCGACGCCTCCACACCCTCATACGACCGTCGGCCCTATCTAAGCAGTAGCGGCTTTCGTCGGAGAAGACGATGTTCTGCCACTGTCGGTTCCGCCACTGTCGATGCAGAACAGCCCAGTTGTGTCGTGCAAGGCGGTGTCGCTGTGTGAGACGTTGTCCAATGTACGGTCGACGACAGTTCAGATGGATGGCGATCAGACGACGTCGTACCGTGGTGTAGGAAACGGGGCGGTTGTGGGTTCCCACTGTCTGCCGGGCTGTTGTGGTGGCTGGTACGAACCGATCACGCATGTGAGTTCGGACGATGTAACGGTCCTGGCGCTGTGACGTCACTCTGGGACGGCCGCTACGTGGACGGTCGACGACGTTGTTGTTCTGTAGAAATCGGTCTATGAGACGGTAGATTGTCGAGACATGGACACCGAAAGCACGTGCAACCTGCCTGGCATCCATTCCGGCCTCCAAATTCCCCAAAGCTCTATGTCTGGAATCAGCGTTAAGTCGTGGCATCGTTGTATCGCTACTCGTAAAATGAGTTGAACATTGCTGTCTGGCGTTTCTTTTATACCCAGGCCTGGTAGTGTTTCACGTGCAATTCGCATCTTTCATGATCCACCCGTTTTGCATTCCAGATCGATTTTGGTCGTCAATTTCAGCACGTGCGTGACGTCACACTGTACTCGTTTTTTTCATGCGTTATGTGGAATTGGATACGCTGACAAGATGGCTATTGGTCAACTTAATCGATTTGTACATAGTTTATTCAAATGTGGGTTTTTTAATATTTTAAAATTTTCGCGTTTCTTTTGGAGTTAAGTATACATTGATAGTTTGAGATAATAAGTTGAGAGTTCAAGATCATAAGCTACAGTTTTCCATTTGCAGCAAGGGATCTTTTATATGCACATTTCACAGACAGTTGTGATGCACTGTTTGGAATGAGAACAAAACCCAATCAGTTGAATGGATCCACCAAGGTGGTTCGATCCTTCGATGCAAGCACCTCAGGCGAGCACTTAACCGACTGAGCTAAACCCCGTCCACGCCCAGCCAAAATAGACAATTTACAAAAGATGAAGACATACTTGATGATCAAATGTTGAGCACTTGACATAATAAATCAATAGCTCGAGATAATTTTTGCAGTAGCAGAAATGGATCTTTTATATGTACTTTGATAGGCTTTTGATATACAAGTCATGGGACACTATTTGGGACGGGCAAAAAACATTCAAAAAATAATCAACTGAGGAGATTCGTTCCTGTAATCAAATAATTCTACTGACATCTAGATTGCGCTGCCTAGAGATAATAAGTTGAAATCAAGTCGAGAGTTCGAGATATAAGTTTGTGTCCTAAATACTGGTAGTCAGTAGGAAAGAAAAAAATAAAAATAATAAAATAAAATAAAATAATATATATATATACTGTCAAAAAAAACCCGGATAGGCAAAATATTCATGGAATTATCTTTTTAATACTAAGTGTCATAATTTCGTTATTTATGATCGTATCACAGTAAAATTTGACATGAGTATGTGACAATGTTCTTGCTATGGACTGACTGCAGTGGAGGCGTTTTCGTCACGACGCAGCGTCACACGAGGGCGCTGAAATCAGTACCTTGTGTGGCCATCAGCAGCAGCAATCACTGCGCGACATCTCCTTGGCATAGACTGAATGAGTCTCTGAATCTGGCCTCAGACCACAATTAATTTCACTATGTATTCTCATGTAGCCCCAGTGGCTGTAGCACTTTTATTAATTTCACCAGGCCATTAGCATTTCGCGGGAAACATTATATGCCTGGGCCCATTGAACACTCGAAAGGACGACATCTGTTGTCCAGCTCTTTTCCGCGTTATATCAATGTAAACAAACACACGTGGGCCAAGGGACCGAATCACACCCATTTCTCTGCATTTTACACAAATTTTGCATGACTTCAATGTGCTCTGGGGGACATTATGCAGTATCCAGTGCAAACCAAGTGCATATATTCACTAACTGCATCCTCTTACCTGTCAAACCCAGTGTAACAATCCAGTATACTAAGCAGCTCCCCAGCCATTAATCACATCACAAGAAAACTATATTTTCTCGCATTAGTTTCCGTATTTTGGACAACCAAATGGGTGGATAACTCTAGTCTGAGGCCTATCAGACCAAAATTGTTTTCACCATGACACTCAAACTCACATATGGCATTTAAATACATATGTCAAGTTGCATACAGGCAATAAAAAGAATATTTGATACCAAATATGGCTATTGGAGCCTGTGAAATGGGGGACTGCCTGTGCCGCAAAAGGCGGCAATCTGCGTCAAATTATTCCCAATAATGGACTAGTAATTATGCAATAACTTTAAAAGTTACAGACATTTTTCTGAACAACAAAAAGTAACTTGCTCCTTATTGTGTTCTCTGCAATTGAAATATAGCAGTTGGCAGGAATATGATTTTTTCCCAAAAAAATTCAATTTAATTTAAATTGATACATTTTCACAAAATAAATTCCCACAAAGTTCTCTTTTTAAACAAAATTTAATCTTTAAAACTGTAAAATTTTGGATACTGCACACAGTCAACATATGTCAATTACAAATTAGGACTGCTCGAGTGTCATTCTGGTGAGGGTAATTAGCAAGGTGTCTGCACACCGTAACAGGTCACACCTGAATGCAGAGGACAGGGCACCAGTCTGCAAAGATGCAGTACCGAATACACCGTGAACAAAAAAAAGCTGTCAACTGCCACTGCACTGAAATGTTTTAATGCATCAGAACTGAAAGTGACATCACAGATGAACATATATATAAGGGTGGACATGCATACCACAATAAAAAAAAAAAAAAAAAAAAAAAAAAAAAAAAAATGTTAGTATAGATCGATGTACATATTATATTATCAAATTACTAGTAGGTTTGACAATCAACCCGGCCCTCTAAACCAAAAACATTATACTAAACTGTTAACTAAACTATACATAAAGAATGTTCAAAACCACCCGCTTGTAAGCCCTTATGTACGAGCTGCTACCACTTAGAACTCGGAAACGATGCACTCTACTATGGGTGGCCAAAGGTGGGGAGGTAGCGAATATATCAATACAACAGGTTACTAACTATGCTTCTAAAAACAACTTGGTAAAATCATGCATACCATTCCGCATGTGACCACAGTAATACAGCTGAACAAGAAAGTAACCAGCCACCCCAAACCTATGTACCAATCAGGGTAGGACTACTAATTATCAACTTCTCTCTTTCAGCCGCCATGGGTCCAAGCCAGCCAGCCACAAAACCTACCTATATATATATCGCACATTATGTATTTGCACCATGCACTTAGTAATGAATAACACTAGCAGACGCGGTAAGTCAACTAGGGTACTGAAAGACAACCAGAGAACAGAATATAGAAGACCGGCCAAGTAAGATCAATATAGTTAATGGCGCTAGCCACAAACAAAGTAATATACAGTTACCAATAGATAGATAGCGATAATTACTTGAATTACGGGGGAGGGAAACCAAATCAAACAAAACCACTATTACCTAGCACGCCAAAAAAAAAAAAAAAAGGACGACTGTGATGTATGTGACTATTCATTACTAACCAAATAACTCTCTCTTCTCGCTCTCTTTCATTGTATGTTAAATAATATGCTAGGCACTAGGCTTTTTTAACCTATACACACACTACAAGGACGTGCCCTTCAAATTAGATAACCAGAATAGACTAATCCCCCCCCCCCCCAGGCCACTGTGTTAACCAACCTACACAGAGGCATGGGGGGGAAGGGTGGTCATGATGACCGTTGGATACACTAGAATAGGGACGTAAGACAATAGGTACAACCTAAACACCAAACTAGAACTACACACAGACAGCATGCTCACCGCAAACAGCACACAGGATGCATTGACTAATGATAACAATGCATCCGCCCAACACTAAAATGGCCAGCACGTGCTCAAATAAGGAACCGGACAAAAGAAACCGGTTCCGAGTACACAATTGCAAACACCCGGGGTAGGCCGAACAAAAGAATACCGGCCGCCCCCACCCCAATAAACCAAAATACTCGCTGCTGGAATGTACTTGGTGTCACTGACGAGCAAACTGAAGACCAAATCAACACCTGCGCTTCTACCACCCCGGAACAACTGCCTTGCCTACCAGTGTCTACACAATTGCACGAGTCTCCTCTGGGCTGTCATGCCACGACCTGAGTAGGTCAGGTCCTTCTAAGGACCCATGGACAGCCTAGGGAGACAACCAGCATCATGAAGGTCTATAAATAACGAGCTACTCTCGAACCACTAACGAGTTACACTCGAATTCCAAAATCTATACTAGCTCACTTTACCATTCGACCGACCGTTCAAAATTGCGCCTAATCACTCAACAAAACTGCGCACCTTTTCTCTTTTGATAATCGCTCCACTCAAAATTCCATAGCACCCAAAACCCATCCGCCTGCTACCGATTCAATCGGACTGCTGGTGCTCCCTTGCACCTGCCAGTGCAGACGGTCCCTTCTCCTCCCCCCCCCCCCCCCCACCTTTCCTGTCTTGGACAGAGAGGCCGGCCAAGGCCGGCAACTGTGCCCACGACAGGCGTGTGCTACAACAGCTTGTTCTGAACGTGCACGTAAAACCCTTTGACCTTGACCTTGACCACAATAAGTATTTCACTGTTTTATACACTACGAGTCACATCCATGGAAGGCAATACAAGACGAAAGACACAGTTCAAGAAGGGACATGCACCTTGGAATAAGGGTGCAACTCTGCTGCATGAACATGCAAGTCCAGAATCTCACACTGAGAAGTTGCGACCAGTAGTCCGGATGAATATAGACGAGTTTGTCTTGGTCACGAAGTCGAGTTCCACTTCAGCCACCATATCCACTCCAGATTGCGAAGGTGCGTCACAGCCAGTCCGCCTGCTACGTCCCATTACGAGTACATGTACTGCGTCTGAAATGAAAGAAGAACAACAGTGTAAAGACAAAGAAGGCATGAGAATAATGGACAATGACAGAATGGTAGATGCATGGAATGCAGCTTTCAGCTACCACTCAACAGCTTCCCCTGAGTGCGACGAGCCTGAAATGCAAATATTAAAAGAGGTTAAGTGGGGTCTTTGTTGGAAAGTCACACTACACTGTGTGAATTGTGACTTCACTGCTCCTGAAAGCAAATTGTACAATGAGTTGAAGACAAATAAACCTGGCCCAAATGCAGCAAAAACTAATGTGGGTCTTGCTATCGGTCTCCAAGATACTCTCGTCGGCAATACGAGAGCGAGAGTGCTATTGGCAGGCATGGACATTCCACCACCGTGTCGGAGCAGCATGCAGAGAACATCATACAAGGTATCAACGGCTGAACCAGATCTAAATGAAAAAGATATGGCACAAAAAGTTGAGCTACTGAAAGACATTAACATGAAACGTGGAAATGAACGTGATGAAATTAACATAGCCATGGATGGGAGATACAACTCCACGACAATAACAAGTCGGAAGAAACCGGGCCAGAATGCATCACAAGCTGTAGGACTTGCGTGTGAAACAATGACTGAAAGGAAATTCATTGTAAGTGCCTGCAGAATAAACTTTGTTGGACCGGAGCCTGGTTAAGAAACAAAGGTATTCATGTGACGTGTCCCGGTGGTCATCCTGACTGCACAGCAAACTTGCCGCCATTTGCGCCGCTGTCGGAATACGAGATGGGAAAAGATATCGGAACAGACTTGGCTCTACAAGGTATTCTCATAAAATACGTCACAACAGATAGAGATTCCAGATCATCTGCTGGAGTTGATAGTGCTTTGAAACTTCTACATCCAATGTGGAAAGTGCAGCGGCTAGCTGATCCAACCCACTTAGGTCAGAGTCAGTTTCGTAAGTGTTACAAAGCTAACTTCAGTCCCGACATGTTTACTGGGTCCACCCGTGAACAAAAGCGTGAAGCACAGAAGGTATTCAGCCAGGATATGAAAGCAAGGTGCAGTTCAATTCTTAAAGAACTGATGAAACTACACACTGGTAATATCAGTGTACTGAAACGAAACTTACCAAAGGTCCTGCAATCGACACTTTCGTGCTACGGTGGTGACTGTTCAAAGTGTTCGCGGTACTCGGTCGTCTGCAGTGGAGGAATAACGAACAACTGGTGGCACCGATCCATGTTCCTGGCTACACACAGAATCACAGAGCTGAATATGAATGAAAATGACAAAATGTTAGTACTGGAACTTCTGAAGATTAAACTAAGTATTTCAGCTGTAGAGCAAATGAAACTGTATACAGACACACAGAAATGTGAGGCTGCGAACCGTTCTCTCAGTGTTTCCTTACCTAAGAATGTGAACTATTCACGAACGATGACTGGGAGAGCTGCATCCACCATCCACAGGCTGAACAATGCCCCGGGAACATCGATGATAGAAAAGTGCAAGTACTGTGGCATCGAACTGTCAGCTCGGGTGAGGCGTTCACTGCGTCAGATGGACAAAGAGTCAGACTATCAAAAAAGATATCAAAACAATCCACAGGTGATTAAAAGGCACTTAGTCCAGCAAGGAAGTAAAATTAGAGATCACTTACGATATAAACATTTACACAGAGATCAACAAGCTGACTACAAGAAAGGATTATTAGATATTGACAGTCAAAGAACAGACAACTCCTGTGACCACAGTTATTCAAAGTAATTTTTGTCACAAACTTTCAAGTGATACATATAATATAGGAAATATCAGTTTGCATGATAGCATTTCTGCTGTGGACATGAACCCTAGACATTGAAGACTGACTTTAAACAATAAAAAAAAGTAATGTGAATAAATGTATGCTTTTGAATAAATGTATCATGTGATATTTATATGTGATATTTATATGTGATTTTATGACATAAAATATTTCTTTAAATTAAACTTTGTTATTGTTTTACATTCTTATATGTTATGCATTCTGAGATGCAAGAGGCAGGGAGGGTATTGTCCATGTCCCTGACAGACATCCCGGTTCACACATTGTATGCGCGAGCTGTTAATTGCATGTGGCTCAGCAGATAAGTGATCTTTAAACATACAAAGACGGTTATGGCACAGGTGACTGATGTCACTGCCATCTATGTCCATCTTCTTATTAAAGACCATGAAACTTAATCTGTGAGCATTTACTGTACGATACTGGCCTGTGATTGGTGATTTGAACTTAATAGCACCATATCCATTTGGTCTGGGAGGCCCATTCCATATTATACATTCACCATTTGGCCCAGGATCACATTTTGAAAAAATTACCCTCTGGTATTTTTGAAAAAAAGCCTCCATTTTCACTTATTCAATTACTCAAAGCGAGGCTCTCACAGGGTGCAGGGATACATTCTGATTGAAAAGAATGACCTATCACCTGATACGGGTACAATGCAGGTCAAATCATGTTATAATTTGTGAAATTACAAATTTCAAAATATAAATATAATAAAATTTAATTTAATTTAAAGAACTAAAATATTCATCACCCAAACTGATAACTTTCAGATTTCCACCTATCTGCACAATTATCATGTACATTTTGAGTGCTGTACCTGTCATAGTTACCTTACAATTAGGTATCAAAGTGTGTCACCCTGTGTCAAACATCATTGAAGAAATCCTCCATATTGACTTATTTGACCTTAACCTTCAAAGTGAGGCTCTCATAGGGTGTAGGGATACAGTCTGATTGAAAAGAATGACCTATGACCTGATAGGGGTACAATGCAGGCTGAATCATGTCATAATTTGTGAAATTACAAATTTTGAAAATATAAATATAATCAAATTTAATTTAATTAAACAAAATAAAATATTCACCACCCAAACTGATTAGTTTCAGATTTCCACCTATCTGGACAATTAGCATGTACATTTTGAGTGCTGTAACTGTCATAGTTACCTCACAATTAGGTATCAAAGTGTGTCACCCTGTGTCAAACATCCTACTATATCAGGCCTCAGACCACAATTAATTTCACTATGTATTCTCATATAGCCCCAGTGGCTGTAGCACTTTTATTAATTTCACCAGGCCATTAGCATTTCACGGGAAACATTACCTGCCTGGGCCCATTGAACACTCGAAAGGACGACATCTGTTGTCCAGCTCTTTTCCGCGTTATATCAATGTACATAAAAACACGTGGGCCAAGGGACCGAATCACACCCATTTCTCTGCATTTTACACAAATTTTGCATGATTTCAATGTGCTCTGGGGGACATTATGCAGTATCCAGTGCAAACCAAGTGCACATATTCACTAACTGCATCCTCTTACCTGTCAAACCCAGTGTAACAATCCAGTATACTAAGCAGCTCCCCAGCCATTAATCACATCACAAGAAAACTATATTTTCTCGCATTAGTTTCCGTATTTTGGACAACCAAATGGGTGGATAACTCTAGTCTGAGGCCATCTGGGCACGTGGAATCCTAGCCCATTCTTCCTGCAGTGCATGTGACATTTGCGGAAGCGTCCGAGGTTCCGGGTCTCATGCTGGCGTATATATATATATATATATATATATATATATATATGTATATGTGTGTGTGTGTGTGTGTGTGTGTGTGTGTGTGTATATATGTGTGTGTGTGTGTGTGTGTGTGTGTATATATATATATATATATATATATATATATATATATAAGTTATTAGAATGAAGTGTATCGGATGAATATATAAAAAGATAGAATTTCACAACGTTTTAATGGAATAAGCGCCTTTCACCCATAACGGGTTCATCAGTTCCATATACATGACGTCACCTACAGCGGGAGGTAATTACGATGACGTCACGATAATTCTAACAATAAAAAAATGCATACCACGAACAAATTGCATATTTGACATTAAACGAGATAATAATTATAATTATAGTGATGGTATATAACTGTCATATTAACATTGCTATTGTTACATTGTAATACATGTAAACAAGGATATAAGAGTCAAATGTTCTAACAGTAGATACATTGTACAACAAAGTTTCAAACTATTTTGGAGTGTAGTGACCACAATATGGGTTAGTGTATGTTAAGTTTCGGTTTGAAAATGCGAATAAAATGGGCTTCCTTTTGCTGTCGAAAATGTTTGTCATCCATCATAGTAGTAAGGAGGCCTGTTGAGAATCATGACCTACTTTCCATGACCTTGACCTTGATGACGTCACGGCCTTGTCACGTGACCTCCTACTGACCCGGCCCTGACCTACTTAGACTGACCTTGACCTACTTAGACTGGCCTACTGTGCCGTGTGCAACGTCCTACTGACCCGACCCTGACCTACTTAGAATGCCCCCCCTGACCTACTTAGACTGGCACGAAGAGTATAAAAAGGATAGATACGGTTTAATTGTCATTCGCTCGCCGAAAAAGATCAGATCTACGTTCAAGTTATGGAAAGGGGACACTGCTATTCACATAAGGAAATTTGACAGTGACAAGGGGAAAACTTTCCCCACCAAGCGAGGTATTACCCTTAGTCTTAAGCAGTGGATCGAACTGTGTACCTGTAAAAGCCAAATTGACGAAACGATTTCAGCATTAAACCACGGGAAAGACGACAAATTGTTCCGTCATCTTGGTGCCAATGTCCATGTCAGCGTCGACAAGAACATCCCTGGTGTGGACGTACGACAGTGGTGGTGGTGTGAAGAAACTAAATCCGTGAAACCATCGAGGAAAGGAATATTCCTTTCTCTATCACAATGGAAGAAACTGAAAGGCTGTTTCACAGTCATGTGTGACTTTGTACCAGAG
>NC_054701.1:42822822-42827822 GCF_016097555.1 Gigantopelta aegis
CAACCATATGCATGGGGTCTACAATCTACGCGGTCGATCCCGCTTACGTGCATGAAACAGTGGGCAGACCTGGCACTGGCTAGTATGTATTGATGTATGAATATCTATATATTGTATGTATGTCGAGGTTGACTATTACATACATAGATATTAACGCACTGGCGCAGGGGATAATTAAATCCTTTCTGGCCTCAAAAATTGTCCCATGCCGTTGCTGGGACTCGAACCTGTGGCACCGATTCGCCCGCAAATTGCAAGACTAACCACGATACGCTCTGAGCTATCGAAGCTTCCATAAAAAGGAAGTTTCTTTAACTCAACCATATGCATGGGGTCTACAATCTACGCGGTCGATCCCGCTTACGTGCATGAAACAGTGGGCAGACCTGGCACTGGCTAGTATGTATTGATGTATGAATATCTATATATTGTATGTATGTCGAGGTTGACTATTACATACATAGATATTAACGCACTGGCGCAGGGGATAATTAAATCCTTTCTGGCCTCAAAAATTGTCCCATGCCGTTGCTGGGACTCGAACCTGTGGCACCGATTCGCCCGCAAATTGCAAGACTAACCACGATACGCTCTGAGCTATCGAAGCTTCCATAAAAAGGAAGTTTCTTTAACTCAACCATATGCATGGGGTCTACAATCTACGCGGTCGATCCCGCTTACGTGCATGAAACAGTGGGCAGACCTGGCACTGGCTAGTATGTATTGATGTATGAATATCTATATATTGTATGTATGTCGAGGTTGACTATTACATACATAGATATGTATGTAGGTATGTATGTATGTATGTATGTAGGTATGTATGTAGGTATGTATGTAGGTATGTATGTATGTATGTATGTATGTATGTACGTACGTATGTAGGTATGTATGTATGTATGTATGTATGTATGTATGTATGTATGTATGTATGTATGTATGTATGTATGTATGTATGTAGGTATGTATGTAGGTATGTATGTATGTATGTATGTAGGTATGTATGTAGGTATGTATGTAGGTATGTATGTATGTATGTATGTATGTATGTACGTACGTATGTAGGTATGTATGTATGTCTGTATGTAGGTAGGTATGTATGTATGTATGTATGTATGTATGTATGTATGTATGTATGTAGGTATGTATGTAGGTATGTATGTATGTATGTATGTAGGTATGTATGTAGGTATGTATGTAGGTATGTATGTATGTATGTATGTATGTATGTACGTACGTATGTAGGTATGTATGTATGTCTGTATGTAGGTAGGTATGTATGTATGTATGTATGTATGTATGTAGGTATGTATGTATGTATGTATGTATGTATGTATGTATGTCTGTATGTCTGTCTGTCTGTCTGTCTGTCTGTATGTATGTATGTATGTATGTATGTATGTATGTATGTCGGTCTGTCTGTATGTCTGTCTGTCTGTCTGTATGTATGTCTGTATGTATGTATGTATGTCTGTATGTATGTATGTATGTATGTATGTATGTATGTATGTATGTATGTATGTCTGTCTGTCTGTATGTATGTATGTATGTCTGTATGTCTGTATGTATGTATGTATGTATGTATGTATGTATGTATGTATGTATGTATGTCTGTCTGTCTGTCTGTCTGTATGTCTGTATGTATGTCTGTCTGTATGTATGTATGTATGTATGTATGTATGTATGTCTGTATGTATGTATGTATGTCTGTATGTCTGTCTGTCTGTATGTATGTATGTATGTATGTATGTATGTATGTCTGTATGTCTGTATGTCTGTATGTATGTATGTATGTATGTATGTATTTAAGAATGAATGAACGCACTGGCTCAGGAATTTTTTAAAAACTAAAAAATTGTTATTTTCTAATTTTGCCCCAGGGATTCGAAATTGATTTTAAATTGACCGTTGTGATATACAAAATATAACTGTTTTTCGGTCTTGTTTTAAATTTATTTGGCTAGTACTATGTTTTGTTTACAGCCGGATACGATGTATTTGTTTTTTAAAAAATTGTTAGGAAAGGGATAACAACAAACCAACCACTGAAAAATGGAGCTTAGAGGCTTAAGCGGCGTGTAGTCGGGTGGAGACTAAGATATCCTGAGACTTGGATTTTTTCTATATGCAATGACCGGACGTACTGTAATAGGGTTTTTCATAACAGTTTGCAGATTTAAAAACTCCTCCTTCATAAGTTTACCAATATCAACGCTACGTCGACTGTAAATTATTGGAAAAATTATTTTATCTCTTTTTACAGCTTTACCAGATTCAACGTTGATTCCAAATGGCTGTTTTGTCTGTAATGTACGAATCCAGAAGGCCTCTCGTTCAAGTCTCAAGAGGTCTGTTTCGTCTTTTGAACCAAGTATCAGGGGTTGTTCAATTGGAATTATTTCAAAATTTTCATCTAACGAATGGTCAGGTAGATTGAAGTGATTGGCGACAGGGGTGTCAACTTCATGCCGAATATCATACTTGTGACAAACTGCTCTAATTCTCAGTTGGTTTTGCGTTTGTCCTACGTACTGTTTTTTACATAAATTACAGGTGATTAGATATACTACATTTTTCGAATCACAGTTCATGTCTGTCCGAATTTGATATTCAATTTTGGTCTGTTGACTTTTGAAAGTCGACTGCGTTTTAAGTAAGTTGTGAAGTCTACACCTGGTTTTGGCACAAGTAGTAGAGGAGCCAGTGCTTATTTGAGGTGATTGGTTATGCTGAAGTTTGTATGGTTTATAGTCTTCAGTTGCCCTAAAGGGATTTTCTAATTCTCGAACAGTTTCAGATTTAATTTTTCTTAAAAACCGTTTTGAATATCCCCTAGGTTTTAAAGCACTAAATAAAAGTGAACAAGCCTCATTGAAATTCTGTTTGTTACTCGAATTTCTGTGAAATCTAATAATCTGAGATTTAACAATGCCTTTAAAGGTGTGGCATGGGTGAAAAGACTTACAGTGGAGAAGTTGGTGTGTGTCTGTTGGTTTGAAAAACACTTTGTAGTCTAGGTAACCTGATGTTTCAAACTGTGTACCTTTATAAATTGTTACATCCAAAAAGTCAACTGATTTATCTGATATGGTGGCCTTAAGTTTGATATTGTCATCCTGTTGATTTAATAGCTCAAAAAAGTTCCAAAATTCTTGTTTAGAATGTGGCCAAATGATAAGTATATCGTCGAGATATCTGAGGTACAAAAGAGGTGTTTTACTCGATTTCTTTAAAGCAGCCTCTTCCCATTCGGCGACATAGATAGATGCAAAGTTTGGACTAAAACGTTTGCCCATAGCACAACCACACACTTGCTGATACATTTCTCCATCAAACTCAAAATCATTTCCTTTTAGGCTTAATTCTAACAGCTCAATAATGTTCGTATCTGGTCTGTTTGTATCTGGGTACTTATCGAATGCTCTCTTAACTGAATCAATGCCCGCATCAATACCTATGTTGGTGTACATGGAGTCAATATCAAGGGTAACCAAGAATGAATCTTTTGGGATTTTGGTTTTTGATAATTTTGATAGAAGATCTTCAGTGTTTTTCACAAAGCTTTCATGTCTATTTGCAATTGGTTTTAAGTGAAAATCTATGTATTCTGAAATATTGTACGATTCTGATCCACAGTCTGAAATGATTGGACGACCGGGTGGTGTGTTAATATCGGTCCATGTATCGACTGGCTTGTGGATTTTTGGAAGTAAATAAAATTTCCGGGTTTGTGATTGTGACCCGGCTTCTAAATATTTTACTTGTTTTTTATTTATATGTCCCTGATCTTTTAGACGGTGAATAATTGCATTGAACTTTTTACAATTTTCAGGCCAAATAGCTTTGTCTAATTTTTTGTAGTACTTTGAATTATTAAGCTGTCGATGGGCTTCCCGGATATAGTTCTCCCTTGATAGAATGACAGTGGCTGACCCTTTATCTGCAGGTTTTATAACAATTTTGCGGTTTTTGCGTAGTTTGGTGAGAGCACGACGTTCCATGACAGAAAGATTTTGCTGATTTGTGTAAACTGTCATATCACCCACTTTTTCCACTATCCTTTTATGAGCTTTAATGATTTCAGGATCTACACTAGAGTTTGGGGGTAACCAGCCGGAGTTTTCCGTGAATGGGATTTTTTCTCCAGTTGAACGCCGAAAATAGTCGGCCAGTTTCATTTTGTGGTCAAAAACTGCCGTATCCATTACACCATTGTCAAGTTTAGCCTCTAAGCCTGTTTTTGGTTGGGGTGTGGGAACAAAGTATGTCTGTATGTATGTACGTACGTACGTACGTACGTACGTACGTATGTATGTACGTACGTATTATGTATGTATGTATGTATGTATGTATGTATGTAGGTAGGTATGTATGTATGTATGTATGTATGTATGTATGTAGGTATGTATGTATGTAGGTGTGTGTGTGTGTGTGTGTGTGTGTGTGTGTATGTATGTATGTATGTATGTATGTATGTATGTATGTATGTATGTATGTATGTATGTCTGTATGTCTGTCTGTCTGTCTGTCTGTATGTCTGTATGTATGTATGTATGTATTGATGTATGAATATCTATATATTGTATGTATGTTGAGGTTGAGGCACATACGTGCATGAAACAATGGGCAGACCTGGCACTGGCTAGTATGTATTGATGTATGATTATCTATATATTGTATGTATGTCGAGGTTGACTATTACATACATAGATATTAACGCACTGGCGCAGGGGATAATTAAATCCTTTCTCGCCTCAAAAATTGTCCCATGCCGTTGCTGGGAATCGAACCTGTGGCACCGATTCGCCCGCAAATTGCAAGACTAACCACGATACGCTCTGAGCTATCGAAGCTTCCATAAAAAGGAAGTTTCTTTAACTCAACCATATGCATGGGGCCTACAATCTACGCGGTCGATCCCGCTTACGTGCATGAAACAATGGGCAGACCTGGCACTGGCTAGTATGTATTGATGTATGATTATCTATATATTGTATGTA
>NC_054701.1:42832822-42850507 GCF_016097555.1 Gigantopelta aegis
TAATATAAGTAATGTTTGGCTTCAGTGATCACAAACAGCTCCAATAAAAAAAGAAAGAAATGTTTTATTTAACGACGCACTCAACACATTTTATTTACGGTTATATGGCATCAGACATATGGTTAAGGACCACACAGATTTTGAGAGGAAACCCGCTGTCGCCTCTACATGGGCTACTCTTCCAATTAGCAGCAAGGGATCTTTTATTTGCGCTTCCCACAGACAGGATAGCACAAACCATGGCCTTTGGTGAACCAGTTATGGATCACTGGTCGGTGTAAGTGGTTTACACCTACCCATTGAGCCTTGTGGAGTACTCACTCAGGGTTTGGAGTCGGTATCTGGATTAAAAATCCCATGCCTCGACTGGGATCCGAACCCAGTACCTACCAGCCTGTAGACCGATGGCCTACCACGACGCCACCGAGGCCGGTCAGCTCCAATAGTGAAAATAGTGTAGTGTTTAAAAACTACAGTCTGTCCCTTTAACTGTCCTTGTTCTTTAACTCTATTTACATTCCCGGTACTGGACGTTTTGGCCGTGGACATCCTACTTGGACCTACCCTCAGGCTGAAACATCCTACATTCCCCAGTACCTACATCAATTTAATGTTGAAGCACCTCCCACCTGGGCACAATGTCTTTCATGATTGTATCCAGACCCTGATAATGCATTATTTGTTAGGTCTTTTGATCTGCCCTCCTAATATGAAAGTTCTCTCTCTGTTTGTATGCAATACTAAATTTAGCAACCCATATAATTACTGTGGTTGATTAACCAAAAAAGAACACCAGAAAATATATATGTGACAAAACATATTAATATATACATGCTCATTCTTCTAAAGACCTTTTGCACTTGCATAAAAAGAAGATTTATTGTTTTTGTAAATAAATGTATTGAGGACTCATGCTTAATAGACTTTTCTCATTTGTGAAAATATTTTAAAGAGTACAGGACATGAAGGACATGCTTTATTTAAGGACGCACTCAACACATTTTATTTACAGTTACATGGCATCAAACATATGGTTAAGGACTACACAGATATTGAGAGAGGTAACCTGCAGTCACCACTTCATGGGCTATTCTTTTCATTTAGCAGCAAGGGATCTTTTATATGCACAGACAGTGTAGTACATACCACAGCATTTGATATGCCACTCGTGGTGCATTGGCTGGAATGAGAAATAGCCCAATGGGCCCACCGACGGGGATCGATCCCAGACTGACTGTGCATCGAGTGAGCGCTTTACCACTGGGCTACATCCCGCCCCTTTATTGAATACCTAGAATGTATTACTATACTGTGTTTTCTATGCCATTTCTAATTTATCAGTAAAGTACATAAACTGAGCTCTATTCTAGAGTGTATAATATCTATAACAAAGGGTACGAATACAACCCATGTTTCATCCTTGGCATGTGTTGTTTAAATTGTAAACAAGGGACTGCAAATAAAATTTAAAGATAAAAAGATATAGTTAAATTTTAAAAAAGAAAAAAAAGTATGTATATATTATATATACTCTTCAAAAGAAGAAACGCAAAACCACATTGTCGTAACATTTGGAGAATTGATTTAATTATTGAATGGTGAGTCCGATAATTACCAAATGTTGCAGGATTGTTCACAATTCACTCTAGTCCATTGTGAGTAAGTGATAGGACACACCACCAAGGTCAAGGTCATCTGGAGTCAATACCGGGTGTGGCCTCCGCGTGTGTTGACAACTGCCTGGCACTGCCTGCCCATTGAAGCAACCAGAGTACGGATGACGTCCCGGGGGATGGTGGCCCACTCGGCCTGCAAGGCTGCTGCCAGCTCGGGCAGGGTCTGGGGCTGTGGTTGTCGCTGTCGGAGGTGTCGGTCCAACTCGTCCCATAGATGCTCAATTGGGTTCAAATCCGGTGATATCGATGGCTAAGGAAGGACATTAATGTTGTTGTTCTGTAGGAAAGCCGTTGTGAGACGTGCTGTGTGAGGCCTGGCTTTGTCATGTTGGAACACTGCGTTGGCGTTGGCCATAACTGGAACGATGTGTGGCCGGAGGATCTGGTCAATGTAGCCCTGTGCATTCAGGTTGCCCTGCACGTGGACCAGGTCAGTTATGCCAGTGTGTGAGATGGCTGCCCACACCATGACACTACCCCCGCCGAATCTGTCCACTTCCTGCACGCAGTTTGCCGCATAACGTTCACCACGACGCCTATACACGCGACATCTTCCATCATGACGTCGGAGCAGAAATCGGGACTCGTCACTGAACCACACCTGTCTCCATCGCAGTTGAGGCCATTGTCGATGAATCTGGCACCACTGCAGTCGGAGTCGACGGTGTTGTGGTGTTAAGATGACACCTCGAACTGGACGTCTGGCACGAATTCCTACCTCACGTAGGCGGTTCCGTACGGTCTGGTCGGATATCCTGCGCAAACCTGGCATTGCTGCGGCTGTGGAGGTGGCAGTAGTCAATCGTTCCCGAAGGTGGCGTACCCGGATGTAGCGGTCCTGCCCGGGGGTAGTGACCCGTGGTCGACCAGATCTAGGGAGGTCACGTGTTGATCCATGTTGCTGGTAACGGTCCCACAGTCTGGAGATGGTGCTTGGGGACACATGGAATGCCCTGGCAACGGCCGTTCTGGATTCGCCTGGATTCTAGTCGGCCGATGGCATTGTTTCTCTGCGGTTCACTGAGACGTGGCATGTCCTGGATTGTCAACTGTCGGCCAGATACAGAGGCCAGGCAAGCGAACACCCTGCACTTTTATACTGTCGGTGTTCATGTTGCACGTGCAGACAACGCACGTGCAGTGGTGACATGGTTTGCACGTGGCTGTGTTTTTGCGAATATTCACATTTTGGAACTTTATTGTACAGTAGCTGCGTTTTATCGAATGTAACCGTGGGAATGTGTTTGGGACATGCAATGACCTTATATTCACAAAGCATGAACCGGTAGGAAACATAAAATCGGAGTTATAACCCATTTGTACCCTTTTGCGTTTCTTTTTTTGAAGAGTATATATATTTATTTTTTCGGTATCGTCAATATCATATATTAAGAATATAAACTGTATTATGCGAGCCTCTGTACATGGAACTATAATTCCAATCTGCCATTACTAGATATTCAAATGACGTAAGAATATTTGGCGTGGTGTCTTTTTGAACGGAAATGACGTCAAACTCGAATGACGTCATTTTGAGTGTCCTTACATCAAAATAAACTAGTGCATAACGGTTTTTGTTTTTTGAACTATGGACAGCTTTCAGTGTAAAATTGCTATTAAAATGTTTTTATTTGATGATTATGAACGCATACGTCAATTATGGAGTGTCACCCTAGTACGTTTGCTTAAATGTCAACAAACCTAGTGCCGTGACCTCAATTAATTTACATCTAATTTGCAAAGTTATAAAATTCTTAAAGTATGTGATCTGAAAAATATCCCATACTTTGATTATAAATATATTTATGACATTCATCTCAACAAGGGGCAACAAGTAGCCCAGTGGTAAAGCGTCCGCTTGATGCATGGTCAGTCTAGGATCGATCCCCATCAGTGGACCCATTGGGCTATTTCTCATTCCAACCAGTGCTCCATAACTGGTGTAACAAAGGCTGTGGTATGTACTATCCTATGGTGCATATAAAAGATCCCTGCTGCTAATCGAAAAGAGTAGCTCATGAAGTGGCGACAGTGGGTTTCCTCTCTCAATATCTGTGGTGCTTAACCATATGTCCGATGCCATATAACCATAAATAAAATGTGTTGAGTGCATTGTTAAATAAAACATTCCTTCCTTCGTCTCAACATGTACATTAACAGAAGATCCCCAATATGTTTAAGTAGTAGATACATACACGTACATTTAAGTCAACAGAAATTATTTGATAATAGTTTGATTTGGGATTTGAAGCTTAAAACAGCAGAACCATATATATGCAACAGTATTTCCAATATGCATAATACGTATGTATTGCTTTTATTCATCATTTGCACAGTATTGCATAAATTTATAAACACCTATAAAAAAGTTACAAAAGACTGAGTCACTAGCAATCGCATGAATGGACATTATTGGCTGTGTAATAATAGAATTTCTATAAATTATTGTTATAATATATAGCTGCCTATACAATTCCTAAATTATATCACACAATGTTTTGAAAAATTAGGTCAACTAACACATTCATTTAGTAATCCATTTGTGGTCACATTTCACTCTATCTTCCATTACTGTTGCCATGGTAATGACATAATTATATACATATATATATATATATATATATATATACACACACACACATATATACACACATATATACACATATACACACTAAGAAATGAATTAGGCCACCTCATCAAAAAATAAAATACACTGATTTACCCTTTGATAAAAAGAAAGTTTTATTTGATTTATCCCTAGTCTTGATTTTATGGCTGCATTGCATCGGGGGGGGGGGGGGGGGGGGTGACAAGAAGGGTAGAGAATTGCACTTGCTACTGAGGTTTTTGGACTGGAGTTGTCTTAATGAGACTAGAATGAAATTGTCAAATATACCTGATCGTAGAACCTTCCAGATTGATAGATCGATTGCGACTCCCATTTCCTCGAATACAGTACTGTTGAAACCACATGCACATGTATGTTATTAAAAGGAAGGAAATGTTTTATTTACCGACGCACTCAACACATTTTATTTATGGTTATATGGCATCAGACATATGGTTAAGGACCACACAGATATTGAAAGAGCAAACCCGATGTTGTCACTTTATGGGCTACTCTTTTCGATTAGCAGCAAGGGATCTTTTATATGCACCATCCCAAAGACAGAATAGCACATACCACAGCCTTTGATGTACCAGTCGTGGTGCACTGGCTGGAGCGAGAAATAGCCCAATGGGCCCACCAACGGGGATTGATCCCAGACTGACCACGCATCAAGCGAGTGCTTTACCACTGGGCTATGTCTCACCACCCCCCCCCCCCCCCCCCCCAATATAGTACTGTTGAAACCACATGTACGGTATGTTATTAACGTTTAATATTGAACATTGCAATTATAATTTGTGTTTTCATTAGTCAATAGACTCATCTTTCAGATAACTTGAATTTCCCCCATCATATTTTAGAGTGAACACAAGTAAGAACATTTGTTAGACAATCATAGCAAAAACAAAATGGTATGTGCTATCCTGTCTGTGGGTCGTGCATATAAAAGATCCGTTGCTATGTAGCATGTTTCCTCTCTTATGACTGTGTCAAAATTACCATATGTTTGACATCCAACAGCTGATGATTACTAAATCAATGTGCTCTAGTGATGTCGTCAAACAAAACAAACGTCTTCTTCTTGTAATATTTAATAAAACTTTCCTTCTTTCACAATTTTTTTTTTTTTTTAAATCCCATTTTGTTATAATTGCTTTTTTGTTAGATTAAAGGCATATTGTCACAGACCACTGACCTATTTAATGGTCTAACAAAGTATTACCTGAACAAAAATAATTTGTTTTGTCCCTAAATGTACTTTATTCAACCATCTTTATGACCACCATATTCCATTTATTACTGACATTTTGTAAAAATAATTGAATTATGGCAATGGTCCATAATTCAAAAACTAAAATTGCCGAGAGGGATGACATGGATTTTACTCCATCATGGTTCAGTTAAGGTGATGCGATAGCTAGATTTGGTTTCCAACAATTAATGTAATTTTTATTTATTATCCATTTTAAGAAAAATAAGGTCCTTAAATCCGTGACAGTATGCCTTTAATGGCCATGTTATACTCATCACTTCCGTTACATGTCATAAAAATGTATAACAACATGGCAACAATAACAATCAAGGAGAAAGATTTGTTATTTTATAGTTACATACAAAATAGTCTGCAAGTCTATATTAGCAGAAGATCTTACAACATGGCTATGTTAAAAACATCTTGCATGAAAACACTATAGAATTTCTCGTTCCAGCCAGTGCACCACAACTGGTATATCAAAGGCTGTGGTATGTGCTACCCTGTCTGTGGGATGGTGCATATAAAAGATCCCTTGCTGCTTATTGCAAAGAGTAGCCCATGAAGTGGCGATAGCGGGTTTCCTTTCTCAATATCTGTGTGGTCCATAACCATATGTCCGACGCCACATAACCATAAATAAAATGTGTTGAGTGCATCATTAAATAAAACATTTCCTTTCTTCCCTCCTAACTATAGAAGCCTTCCTTAAACAGAAGCTAGGGGCAGGGTCTAGCTCAGTAGGTAGAGAGCTCACCTGAGGTGCATTGGTCACAGGATCGAACATTCTCAATGGACTCATTCTCTGATTGTTTTTTTTTATCCTGTCCCAACCAGTGCTCCACAACTGATATATCAACATTTCAAAGACCATGATATGTGCTGTCCTGTCAGTCCCACAAGTTTGGTATGTGCTATCCTGTCTGTAGAATGGTGCATATAAAACATCCCTTGCTACTAATGGAAAATGTGGCGGGTTTCTTCTCTAAGACTATATGTCAGAATTACCAAATGTTTTGACATCCAACAGCCGATGATTAATAAATCAATGTGCTCTAGTGGTGTCGTTAAACAAAACAAAACGTTGTTTATCAATGGCACCAAACAATATTACATTACCTTATTTTTGGCATTTACCGTAGTTTGACACCCAATAGCCAATGTATTTTTCGTGCTGGGGTGTTGTTAAACATTCATTCATCCATCCATCCATCCATCCATCCATCCATCCATCCATTCATTCATTCCTCCCATTACAGAATTCTAGAACTGCATTAGATTTATCTCCAAAAACAATGCTAAATAAAACCATATTGCAGACAGTAACTAAAAAAAACTAAACAGCAAGCAATAAATAATACACTGCCAAAGACCTGGTCCCCACTGTGCAGTGTTAAACAAATGACATTTTCTTTCTATTGAGGTCATAATGTTTTTATAAGGTCTGAGATAACCATCTCTTTGCTGGTAAAAATCTATATTTTCAATGTTATGGTTCATGCACACATGCAGACACACAAACACCCACAACAACAATCAACCTATAACAGTGTAAGTACAGTAGAATTTGCCTTCAAAGAGATGCATGATTTCCACAGACCACAATTAAAGGAACATTCCTGAGTTTGCTGCATTGTAAGATGTTTTCGACTAATAAAATATGTCTACAATTAAACTTACATATTAAATATATTTTCTTGTTTAGAATATCAGTGTCTGTATATCCAATGTGTTTCTGGTCATCTTAATATTTGTAAGAAGCCCAAACTGGATTTGGTGTTCAAATAATTTTATACGTACGAAAATATTTTTTTGGGAAATGAAATGAAATTTAACCCAGTACAAATATTAGAACGACCAGAAACATGTTTAATATACAGCCACTAATATTTTATGCAGAAAAATATATTTGATATTTAATTACAATCATTAAAAAAGTCTCTGTTAATCAATAACATCTTAAACATTGTAGCAAACTCGGGAATGTCCCTTTAATTATGCTATATGTTTCTATATAGCCTTAGTGGCTACAACATTTTTATTAATATCAGCAGGCCCATGGAGTTTTGTATGTACCTTTGCCTGCCTGGGGGGAAACATACCTCTTTCTCCCAGGATATTGGTTTAAACAAACATACCCACTAAACCTGGTCGGAGTACACCCATTTTACCACAAACAAGGCTTCAAGGTCAACAGGTTAAGCCCCGGTCACACTGTCAATGATCATCTGGCTGGATCCATGACAGGATGAAAACCTCACGGATTACCCCAGATAGTGGTCTATCCGCGGTCCCCTATGGATGCACCATGGTTTAACTCCGGTTTTCGACAGATAAACCAAGGATTATTAAGGATATGGATTAGTTGACAATGGGGAGCGCTACGGGTCGCTAAGGGTCACTACAGATCCCTAATGATCGGTACAGTTTAGAATGGACCACAACGGATTGTCACGAATGATGCCGGATCGTATCCATGGCTAACCGACATCCTGATCCTTGACAGTGTTACTGGGGCTTGAGGCCGGGGATTATTACGATTAAGTATGGATAAGTATGGTTTAAGTAAGGTTTATACATCCCCATCGGTGAGCTCATTGGGCTATTTCTTATTCCAGACTGGTGTGACAAAGGTCATGGTATGTACTATTCCGTCTATGAAATACTGCATAATAACGATCCCTTGTTGCTAATAGGAAAGAGTAGCCAAATTGCATTTCCTCTCTCATTATCTGGGGGAGGGACGTAGTTTAGTGGTACAGCGCTCGCCCGATGCGTAATCGATCTAGGATCACTTCCCGTCGGTGGGCCCATTGGGCTATTTCTCATTTCAGCCAGTTCTCCACAACTGGTGTAACAAAGGCCGTGGTATGTACTATCCTGTATATGGGATGGTGCATATAAAAGATCCCTTGCTGCTAATCGAAAAAAGTAGCCCATGAAGTGGCGACAGAGGGTTTCCTCTCTCAATATCTATGTGGTCCTTAACCATATGTCTGATGCCATATACATGTAACTGTAAATCAAATATGTTGAGTGCGTCGTTAAATAAAACATTTCTTTTCCTTTCTCTCATCATCTGTGAGAACCTTAACCATAATTAAAATGTATTGAGTGTGCCTCATTAAATAAGACATTCCTTCCGGTAGTCATATTACGCTCCAATGCCCTGAAAATTAAACAGGCCATGTCTTATCTTGCATGTTAATATAGTCACCATACTTGAAAGCAAACTCTGTCAAAATGGGTAATTCACCATGAAGGAAGGAAATGTTTTATTTAGCGATGCACTTATCACCTTTTATTTACGGTTATATGGCATCGGACATATGGTTAAGGGCCACACAGATATTGAGACAAAGCCCACAGTTGCCACTTCATGGGCTACTCTTTCTAATTAGCAGCAAGGGATCTTTTATGTGTACCATCCCACAGTCAGGATAGTACATACCACAGCCTTTATTACACCAGTTGTGGAGCACTGGCTGGAACAAGAAATAGCCTAATGGGCCCACCGATGGGGATGGATCCTAGATCGATCGCACATCAGGCGAGCACTTTACCACTGAGCTACATCCCCAGTTCATCATGAAAGTCAAACTTGATCTGTAAGTGTACATAATAAGGAAATACACAAAATTTCAGATTAATATCTGGAGGCATATTGTAAAAAAACCAAGTCCACGAAACTATATGTGGGACAGACAGACAGACAGACAGACAGACTGATGGACAGTTTATGGTTTGTTTACAGTTTGTTTTTTAATCATTGGCTATTGGATGTCAAACATTTGGTAATTTTGACTTATTGACTTAGAGAGGAAACCTGCTATATTTTTCCATTATTAGCAAGGGATCTTTTATGTGCACCATCCCACAGACAGCAGAGCACATACATGGCCTTTGATATACCAGTCATGGTGCACTGGCTGGAATGAGAAATAGCCCAATGGGCCCACCCACAGGAATCAATCTTAAAACTGTTACAAGAAAATATTGTAATTAATTTTTTTTTTTTTACAATATATGAAATATGAATAAGAAGTAAAATTATGGTAAGAAATGTTATATTTATTGTGAAATTATGGTCAGAAATGTTATACTTATTGTGAAATTATGTGGTAAAAAATGTTATATTTATTGTGAAATTATGTGGTAAGAAATGTTATATTTATTGTGAAATTATGGTCAGAAATGTTATATTTATTGTGAAATTATGTGGTAAGAAATGTTATACTTATTGTGAAATTATGTGGTAAAAAATGTTATATTTATTGTGAAATTATGTGGTAAGAAATGTTATATTTATTGTGAAATTATGGTCAGAAATGTTATATTTATTGTGAAATTATGGTCAGAAATGTTATACTTATTGTGAAATTATGTGGTAAGAAATGTTATATTTATTGTGAAATTATGTGGTAAGAAATGTTATATTTATTGTGAAATTATGGTCAGAAATGTTATACTTATTGTGAAATTATGTGGTAAAAAATGTTATATTTATTGTGAAATTATGTGGTAAGAAATGTTATATTTATTGTGAAATTATGGTCAGAAATGTTATATTTATTGTGAAATTATGTGGTAAGAAATGTTATACTTATTGTGAAATTATGTGGTAAAAAATGTTATATTTATTGTGAAATTATGTGGTAAGAAATGTTATATTTATTGTGAAATTATGGTCAGAAATGTTATATTTATTGTGAAATTATGGTCAGAAATGTTATACTTATTGTGAAATTATGTGGTAAGAAATGTTATAGCCTACTTATTGTGAAATTATGTGGTAAGAAATGTTATACTTATTGTGAAATTATGGTCAGAAATGTTATACTTATTGTGAAATTATGGTAAGAAATGTTATATTTATTGTGAAATTATGTGGTATGTGTATGTGTCATGTGTGATGTGTGTTGGCATAGACCAGCAAAATACCATTGTCTTTATACATCTGCTGTGGAACATTGATAGTACACGAAATAATCCTCCTTCCTCTCTGTCTCTCTGTCTCTCTCTCTCTCTCTCTCTCTCTCTCTCTCTCTCTCTCTCTCTCTCTCTCTGTGTGTCTTTGTCTCTGTCTCTCTCGTCTCTCTTCCTCTCTCTCTCTCTCGCTCTCTCTCTCTGTGTCTTTGTCTCTCTCATCTCTCTCTCTCTCTCTCTCTCTCTCTCTCTCTCTCTCTCTCTCTCTCTCTCTCTCTCTCTCTGTTGTGTATCCCACATGTTGAAATAACCGTGTTATAAAGTATAAACACTAAGTATAAATCAAACAATTTTTGCCATCAACATTATTATGATCAGTTATTATTGAACAATTACAGGTGGGCGTGGGATCTAGCTCAGTCGGTAGAGCGTTCGCCTGAGGTGCTTGCCTTGTAGCATCAGACCACATCAGTGGACCCATTCTCTGATTGTTTTTTCCCCCATCCTAATGAGTGCCCCACAACTGGAAGTATCAAATGACATGGTACATGTACGTGCTGTCCTGTGTGAAAAAATACATATAAAAGATCCCTTGCGGCTAATGTTGTGGGTTTTCCCTAAAACTTTGAGTCAAAAAATTACCAAATGTTTTGACATCCAGTAGCCGATGATTAATAAATCAATACATGCACTCTAGTGGTGTCATTAAACAAAACAAACTTTACCTCAGTTGGATAATTTGATTGTGGTTTTGGAGTGGGTTTTTTTTTCTTTTTCGCTGACATGCTAGTTCATATGGATTTGCTTAAGGTTAGACAATATTTGGTGATCAGGATTCTGTACACAGAAATGGTGGAAAACGAACAGACTGCACACACAGAAAACATGGCATAATGACATACAGTATGTACACATCATTGTAAATCAATGAGAATGTGCGGGAAAATGTCATGCTCTTTGAATAAAAGTCTTTTCACGTAACTAGATAGCTCACTGAATCGGTTTCATCATGCTACCAATTGAGATATCTTATCCATCAGAGTCTTCAAAATGTCAGGGGCGGGACGTAGTCCAGTGGTAAAGTGCTCACTTGATGCGCGGTCGGTTTGGGATCGATCCCTGTCGGTGGGCCCATTGGACTATTTTTCATTCCAGCCAGTGCACCACAACTGGTACATCAAAGGCTGTAGTATGTGCTATTATTTTAAAACTTTTCAAAAACTTCAAAACTAACTCTGGGTGGAATTTAAAAGATTCCAAAACATTTCTTTTACCAAATATGTCGTGTCTCATCGACTTCAGTTGATTATACTCCACCCAAATGTGGCATACAGTCAGTGTACCCAGTGTCATCATGCCAAGTACAGTACATGTTGATAGCTTAATGAATCAGTAGCATTATGCTAACCAGGTTATAGCTTATTGAATCAAACTACCATCATGTTAAACATGTTGCTTTTTAATCAAACTGCCATCAAGTTGTCACAATAACCAAATGTTTGACATCCACAGCTGATGATTAATGAATCAATGAAAAAAAGTCTGTTTTGTTTAACGACACCACTAGATCACATTGATTTTTCAATCATCGGCTTCTGGATGTCAAACATTTGGTAATTTTGACATATAGTCCTAAAGAAGAAGAAGAAGGAAATGTTGTATTTAATGATGCACTCAACACATTTTATTTACGGTTATATGGTGTCAGACATATGGTTAAGGACCACACAGATATTGAGAGAGGAAACCTGCTGTCACCACTTCATGGGCTACTCTTATCGATCAGCAGCAAATGGATCTTTTATATGCACCATCCCACAGACAGGATAGCACATACCACAACCTTTGATATACCAGTCGTGGTGCACTGGTTGGAAGGTTTATAGTCCTAGAGAGGAAACCTGCTACATTTTCCCATTAGTAGCAAGTGATCTTTTTATATACACCATCCCATAGACAGGATAGCACATACCAAGGCATTTGATATACCAGTTGAATCAATGTGTTCTAGTCTAGTGGTGTTGTTAAACACCACAAACTTTAACTTTTATCTTCAATGATTATAAGCAAGAAATTAGAAATGATGAATTTCCCTATTAGCTCAGTTGGTTGAGTACTTTGACTCTATAATCAGAGAGTCCCTGGTTCGAATCCCCTCAGCGGAGATTGATTTATCGGATACACAGGCATTAACAGATTTACTGCTATAAGCTGTAAATATAACCTAGATTTCCAAATACCCCACGTTGTTAATAATAAGCACTTCCGACAGAATATATTAAATCAATGAAATCAACAATTGCATTGTGTTCTTTCAGAATGGACTCCATTTATATGGTACGGAATTGACCGACCTAGTGGTATGTTTGTCTGTGACTTTATACTCAACAAACTCAACTAACCACTTGGGTATCTCTTAATAATGTCAGATGTTTTACTAAGGTACAATGGGGCAGAACGTAGCCATGTGGTAAAGCATTCGCTTGATGCACGGTCTGTTTAGGATTGATCCTCATCGGTGGGACAATTTGGTTATTTCTCTCGTTCCAGACTGTGCACCATGACTGGTATATCAAAGGCTAAGGCGTATGCTATCCTGTCTGTGGGATGGTGCATATAAAAGATCCCTTGCTACTAATGGAAAAATATAACGGGTTTCCTCACTAAGACTATATGTCAAAATTACCAAATCTTTCACGTCCAATTAAAAACTCAATGTGCTCAAATTTTAACTTTTACTAAGGTAAAAAAATATTACTAGATCTGATTATCTTTACTGTATGTACATGTATGTATATATATATATATGTTTGAAGTCTGGAGGTAAAGGTGGATGAATGGATGGATGGATGGATGGATGGATGGATGGATGGGTGAATGGATGGATGGATGGATAGATAGATGAATCAAAGGATGGATGGATAAATGAAGATAGATGGATGAGTGAAATGGATGGATGAATAGATGAATGAATGAATGGATGGATCGGTGAGTGGATAGATGGATGGATGATGAATAGATGAATGAATGGATGGAAGGATGGATAGACAGATGAATGCATTTTGGGGTGAGTGGATAAATGGTGAATGAATGGAAGGATGGATGGATGGATACACACATGAATGAATGAATGAATGAATGAATGAATGAATGAATGCATGAATGGATGGATGAATGGATGGATGGATGAATAAATATGTTTTGGGGTTAGTTGATAAATAGTGGATGAGTGGATAGATGAATAAGAGAATGGTAAGTGGATGGATGGATGGATGGATGGATGAATGAATGAATGAATGAAAGAAAGAATGAATGAATGGATGCATGGATGGATGGATGAGTGAGTGGATAGATGAATGGATGGAAGGCTGGATGGATGGAAGGATAGATGGATAATTGACAGATGGATGGATGGATGGATGGATGGATGGACGGATGGATGGTTTCTGGATTGGTAGTACTTTGGTAGTTTTAATGGATGCATAAATGGATGGACACACTGCCAGATGGACTAACAGACAGATGAAATGATGGCTATAAGTGTGTGTTTATTATACGTGTGGCTACAAATAAACAGTGCTATGAAGACCCCATAAAGACACGTGCCCTAAAGTTTAATGTCTCGAAGCTTTCAGGAGTAGATATAACAATTACGTCTGATGTCTTTTGCAGACATTAACAACCATTATCGTTTATGCTTAAAGAGACAGACCCTAGTTTTTAAACACTACAGCATATTTTTCACTACTAGAGCCATTTATGATCAGTGAAATCAAACATTACTTATATTTTATTCTTTAGATTATCCACTTCCATAGAACCGAAGTGTTTCTGGCCATCCTGGTTTTTCTAATACAAAAAAAAGATGGGTTTTAAAAAAAACCCCAACAGCATGTGCATCTGAGAATTAGCGGTTATTGATTTGAGTTCTAGTCTATTTTTAAGGATATTTCCAGTTTCAACATCACAGACTCTTCTTTCACTCTATTTTAACTTTATCCCAATAAGTTACAGGCTTGTAAATTAACTAAACTTAGTGTCCATTTTTTAACGGGTTAAAACTACGGTCTGCACTTTTAATTCACATATACTACTATGCTGTGATAATAAGTAATCACTGTTACAGAATATTTATAAACTATAAACTATAAATTATTCTCACATGGAATGCAAGGAATTCCTCAGCATTAAATGACTTGCCTACTGTAAAATATTTCAGTGAATAAATAATTGATGATGTAACATTCTGAATGAATCTAGTTCTTAAAAAACTAATATTAAAAAATTAATTTAAATTTTTCTTAATTTGTTTTTAATTTATAGGTAATCTATTTTTATTTTTTTTCTTAACATGCATTGCAATCAACATCCATAGATGCAACTATGAACCAAGTTTCACTGATCTAAGAAATGGAGCTAAATGTAAAAACGTAAATGTGGAGTTCAAGGAAAAAATTATGCTGCTGCACTTGTTGTTTTTGCAGAAACAAGGACTGGAATGTGGAGGTGGACAGCGAAAGAAGTTGAAAGATAGGAGCTGACAGATCGGGAAGAAATAAGATGGAATTCAAAGTCGAGAAAGGAAAGAGAGCTGTGGGATAAAAAAAAAAGACAAAAGCACAAAACAGCATTACTGTCACTGCCATCATTTGAAGAGTAATAGCTTTTTCACCCATCCCTAGCTATACAAGACACATTCCATGACATCAGCCCATACTGAATAAATCTGTCTTGCATGGGCTATCACATGCCTGCACTTAATATGGGAGAGTATGGTGTACATTGTTGTTAATATATGACATCATATTAATGAAAATTGGTGATGTGAGGTCATCAGACAACAGGTTTAGATTGATATTTTGTTATTAACACCTTCAAAACAAAAGCTATCTTGTTAATTTGTACAAATAAACATGGCAAAAAAAGATGGTGTAGTATATTTTTTATAAAATGGTCAATCAAAGAAGTAACATTTTCAGTCATCTTCTTCTGGTCGGGGACAGGACGTAGCCCAGTGGTATAGTGCTCGCTTGATGTGTGGTCAGTCTGGGATCAATCCCCATTGGTGGGCCCATTGGGATATTTCTCATTCCAGCCAGTGCACCACAACTGGTATATCAAAGGCCGTGGTATGTGCTATCCTGTCTATGGGAAGGTGCATGTAAAAGATCCCTTGCTGCCAATCGAAAAGAGTAGCCCATGAAGTAGTGACAGTGGGTTCCCTCTCTCAGTATCTGGGTGGTCCTTAACCATACACGTCCGATGCCATATAACTGTAAATAAAATATGTTGAGTGTGTCGTTAAATAAAACATTTCCTTCTTCTTCTGGTGTAACATAATAGTTTATTTACTGAATGGACAAGAGGAAAAAAAAGAAGAAAAGACTCCCATAATAATATTTATGCAACCATTTTGGATAAAAAAAGTAGATCCTCTGTGGTAGAAATTTCGACCGAGAGACTCGGCCAGGGGTACACTTTTTCTATCCCATATGAAGGAAGGAAGGAAATGTTTTATTTAACAACACACTCAACACATTTTATTTACAGATATATGGCATCAGACATATGGTTACGGACCACACAGAAATTGAGAGAGGAGACACGCTGTCGCCACTTCATGGGCTACTCTTTTCGATCAGCAGCAAGGGATCTTTTATATGCACCTTCCAATAGACAGGATAGTATATACCATGGCCTTTGTTACACCAGTTGTGGAGCACTGGCTGGAGCGAGAAATAGTCAATGCCCGATCCAACCCCGATGGGGATCGATCCCTAGACTACCGAAGCCCCTCCGACCGCATCAAGTCGCGAACGCTTTACCACTAGGCTACGTCCCGCCCGTCTCTCCTATATGACACTTATGATTAGAGATGTGCAGTATAACTGGAATACTGCAATATAAATTTTGAACAATACATATCATGATATTTTTCTAACATACCAGTATATTGTGCTTTTATATTTTGTATATGTGTTAGTCACACGCTTTATATATCTTCAAAACAAAAAGGACTAATCAGTTGTAAGAAAAGAAAACAATAGCATACACTTGTTATGGAATGAATCTTGATTGACTAGTGTATCCGAATTTTATTATGAGGAGATTACAAATAATCTACAGAAAGCATATAATGGAGAATGAGTCTTTGTAATATATTGAGGATTCGTCATGAGTGTATTTTTTAATATGGGAAAATATCAACCGAGTCTATGCTAATCGGTATTTGTGCAAGGACTCTGCCGAGACAAATACGAAGATTAACTAGACCGAGGTTTTGAATTTTTACATTAGTACAAAACATGAGTTTGTTGGAAAATTGCTAATTATCCTTATAACATTATAAAAAACATTTTAATTAAATTTTGAGTAAATTCACATACATTAAGAGTCGACGCAATCGGGATAATATGACGTCATCACGATTAGCACAAATTCGGGGCGACGTCACGCATTTTTAACTAAATCTTTGAAAACGTGGCGCTCAGGTATACAGGTTGAAGTGGAGCTTATAAGAAATGACCAATCCACAGGCAACACAGTTACCTAGAGACCTTGTAAGATTTGCATACCAAACTTAACTAGGTTAATACACTAAAATTATCCCATGGGTTTATGGGACATGGATATCAGGGTTAGTTAGAGGATAAAGAATGGTGAACGTATCACAATTCAAAATTATTGGTTATGGACAAATTTATCGCAATATGACAGTTTGGAAGGAATACCGACATCCCTATAAATGGAGGGAGGGTTATATTATAATCTTACCTTTTGACTTCGTCACCAACGAGACTCCTGGAAAACTAGGGGGAAAAAAGCACTCCACCTTGGGGGGAGAGTGAGACCATGTTGTGATGGGATGTTGGGTTCTGAGGTGCCTGAGTGGGGGATGCTGTTACAGGTGTGAGGAACGATGGTGCGGTCTGATAAGTGGTGGTACGGATAGAAGCAGTTACACGGAGAAGAGAAACATTTGTGTTCTGAAAAACAAAACCAGTTCAAACACATAGGACTAGAAAGATGTAGATGTACAGGAATTCTCAGCGATATAACACCATAGGTGCAATGGGTCAAATTGTTTTTTTCAATCGAATGCCCTGACTAGAGTACTGAGGCGTGGTATTACTGTCCTGTGATGTCTGTGGAAAAGTGTATAAAGATCCTGGCGTTATTTTGGTTGTAGTGGGGGTGGGGGGGGGTGGGGTTTTCCCCTC
>NC_054701.1:42850707-42865707 GCF_016097555.1 Gigantopelta aegis
TATTTTTCTAACATACCAGTATATTGTGCTTTTATATTTTGTATATGTGTTAGTCACACGCTTTATATTTTCAAACAAAAACTATCAGTTTAAGAAAAGAAACACTAGCATCACTTGTTTGGAATGAATCTTGATTGACTAGTGTATCATTTTATTGAGTTATACAACATATACATGAAAGCATATAATTGAGAATTGGTCTTTGTAATATATTGAGGATTCGTCATGAGTATTTTTTAATATGGGAAAATATCAACCGAGTCTATGCTAATCGGTATTTGTCAAGACTCTGCCGAGACAAATACCGATTAACTAGACGAGGTTGATTTTTACATATTACAAAACATGAGTAGCGAATTCTATTTATCCTATAACACTTCTAAAATAACATTTTAATTAAATTTTGAGTAAATCACATTATTAAAGTCGCCGCCATCGGTAATATGACGTCATCACGATTAGCACAAATTAGTTTGACGTCACGCATTTTAACTAAATCTTTGAAAACGTTGCGCTCAGGTATACAGGTCTTGTTGGCTTATAAGCAAATGACCCATCCACAGCAACACATTACCTAGAGACCTTGTAAATTTGCATACCATTATTAACTAGGTTAATACACTAAAATTATCACATGGGTTTATGACATGGATATCATGGTTAAGTTATAGGATAAATCGTGGTACGTATCACAATTCAAATTATTGGTATTGCAATTTATCGCAATATGACAATTTTGGAAATACCCATCACTATAAATGATGGGAGTGTTATATTATAATCTTACCTTTTGACTTCGTCACAACGAGACAAAAACTACAAAAAAGCACTCACCTGGGAGAGTGAGCCATGTTGTGATGGATGTTGGGTTCTGAGCTGCCTTTGGGATGCTGTACAGTGTGAGGACGATGGTGCGGTTGATGTGGTGGTACGGGTAGCGCAGACACGAGAAGAAGAACATTGTGTTCTGTAAGTACAACCAGTCACACACATTAGACTAGCAAGATGTAGATGTACAGGAGATCTCAGCGATATAACACTCACCTGAGGTGCAATGGGTCACATTGTTTTTCTTTCAATCGAATGCCCCATGACTAGAGTACATGAAAGGCAGTGGTATGTACTGTCCTGTGATAGTCTGTGGAAAAGTGTATATAAGAGATCCCTGGCTGTTATTTTGGTTGTAGTGGGGGTGGGGGGGGGGGGGGGGTTCACTCTCTGCATAGGTGTGTGAATCTCTCTCTCTCTCTCTCTCTCTCTCTCACACTCTCTCTCTCTCCCTCCCTCCCTCTCTAATCTCTTTCTCTTTAATCTCTATCTCTTTCCCTCCCCCTCTCTCTCCCTCCCTCTCTCGCTCTATCTAATATCTCTCTCTCTCTAATCTCTCTCTCTCTCCCCCCTCTCTAATCTCTTTCTCTTTAATCTCTCTCTTTCCCTCCCCCTCACTCTCTCTCTCTATCTAATCTCTCTCTCTCTCTCTCTCTCCCATACATGTATCTCTCCCCTCTCTCTCTATCTCTTTCCCTCCCCCTCACTCGCTCTCTCCCTCTCTCGTTCTGTCCATCTGTCTGTCTGTCTGTCTGTCTCTCTCTAATCTCTCTTTCTCTTTAATCTCTCTCTTTCCCTCCCCCCTCACTCTCTCTCTCTATCTAATCTCTCTCTCTCTCTCTCTCTCTCATACATGTATCTCTCCCCTCTCTCTCTATCTCTTTCCCTCCCCCTCACTCGCTCTCTCCCTCTCTCGTTCTGTCCATCTGTCTGTCTGTCTGTCTGTATCTCTCTCTCTAATCTCTCTTTCTCTAATCTCTCCCCCCCTCTCCCTCTCCCTCCCTCGCACTCTCTCCACCTCCCTCCCTCACACTCTCTCTCCCCCTCCCTCGCACTCTCTTCCCCTCCCTCCCTCGCACTCTCTCTCCCCCTCCCTCCCTCGCACTCTCTCTCCCCTCCTTATTTTACGTTTATATTCACACATTAGTTTTGAGTCAATCATGTTTGGTCCAGCAGGTTTTGATTTGGGCCAGCAGAATTTGTAGCTTGCTGGACTTAACATCGGGCATGAATTTTAGCCAATTTTGACTCCTGTAATGGTTAGTGAGAGAGAAGTCAATGTAGTGGACTGAACTGTTGAAACTCTCTGGGTGGGATCCGGTACCAGGAAGTGAATCTTAGCAGCATCTACCAGCCATTACCCCACTAAAGCGACCTGTCCTTGGCATTTAGCTTCAGTAATACTTAGTAGTCATACTTTCAGGTGACGGATCATAACAAAATATACATAATCACCCACCTACATGTACCAAAGCCTGATGCCGTATAACCAGAAATTTGTGTTGCCAAAAAATGTATGTGATTTGAGGACTATAAAAAGGTTTGGCAACACAGAAATCAGCCCCCGCCTATTACCGAGCACGGTCGGACTGCTGGTGCTCCCTTGCACCTGCCAGTGCAGGCGGTCCCTCTTCCTACCCCCCCCCCCTCCCTTTCCTGTCTTGGACAGAGGAACCGGCCTGAGGTCGGTACCAGTGCCCAGGACAGGCATACGCTACAACAGCTTGCTCTGAATGTGCACATTAAACAATCAGTCCAGTCCAGTCCAGAAATCAGAGTGTCTTTATTTTTCTGGTTTAGCATATTGGTAAACAACATTAGAAGTGGAAGTGGAACTGTATTAACATGCCCATATCCAACTTAGGTTCAGGCACACCCACCCCGGACTTAGCCTCTGACTTCGCCAGTGACCAATTCTGGGACAGGAGGGTCAACATTAGAAGTCTCACATCAGCTTTCATTGGCATGATATCGCTGTTGATTAAAGTTAAACAATAGAGCAATCAATTGCTATTGAGTAATACAGCACGTCGTATGTTATTAGCGAAACAACTGGTCAGTCTTTAATTTAATATAAAGCCAATCAAGATGTGTGTGAGAAGAACTGTTAAGATACATTTTAAAACAACTCGTTGTGAGATAAATGGTATCTAACAGCCATTCATGTATTATTCTCTATATACAGTGAAATCTCTCAAGACCAGAACTTTTGAAAACCGGAATTCCCTCAAAACAGGATGTTTTACAGAGTCCCTTTTTAAAACCTAAGAGAGAACTTAACCTCTATAAACTGGATCCCTCCAAAAACCGGACATTTGTCTTGGTCATAGGTGTGTCCGGTTTAGAGGGGTTTCACTGTATATGCTTTTTTTTTTAAATGGTTTTCATAAATAAAATGAACAATGTTTTATGCATGTTTTAGGAGAGGATGGATGAAGTACAAATACAAAAAAAAAAAAAAAAAAAAAAGGCTTTGTATGTTCATAACATTGGTAGTATAACATTACTGTGAATGGCCACTTGTGCATAGTGATCATTTACTAGGTTTTTTCCGTAACTTATTAAAGGGAGATTCCTGAGTTTGCTGCATTAAATTGTAAGATGTTTCCAACTAATAAAATATTTCTATGATTAAACTTACATATTAAATATATTTTCTTGTTTAGAATATTAGTGTGTGTATATTCAATGTGTTTTTGGTCGTCTTAATATTTGTAAGAAGCCCAAACTGGATTTTGTCTTTAAATGATTTTGTACGTATGAAAAAATATATTTTAGGAAATAAAATGAAATTTATCCTACTACAAATATTAGAATGATAAGAAACACGTTCAATATACAGCCACTAATATTTTATGCAGAAAAATTTATTTGATATATAATTACAATCGTTAAAAAAGTCTTTGGTAGTCAATAACTTCTTAAAAATTGCAGCAAATTCAGGAATGTCCTAATTTAAGAAACACATGCCACATATTGTTTCTGTATATAATAATATGATTTTATGCAAAGAATTGAAGTGTCATAGTGGACTTCATTATATATTGATACTTGAGTGTTTACTTTGTGAATAACGCACAACTGATAAAAATACAGGTATTGTTACCTGTATGCTTGTTTTTAAACTGATTTTTGCAACAACAAAGTACTGTAATGTATTGGCTCTTTTGTGTCTAATTTGAGAATAAAAGATAAATGATCGAAATTTAGGTAGTGTTGTTTTTGTTTCAATTGATTTTTAGCATATAGAACAAACAAGCATTTTCGACTTAATTATTGGTTTTATATTTTTTCTTTGTGAATAAAATATAAATTATCAAAATGTAGGTTGTGTCGTTTTTCATTAAATTGATTTTTAGTACATAGAACACACCAGCATTTTGGACTTATTTATTGGTTTTATATTTCTTCTTTGTGAATAAAACATAGATTATGAAAATTTAAGTAGTGTTGTTTTTGTTTAATATGATTTTTGCCAAGACTGAAGTACTTCTTTCTCTCTCTATATATTTTTTCTTTTTTAAACACCACATATATAACATAGGAAGGAAGGAATGTCTTATTTAATGACACACTCAACACATTTTAATTATGGTTATATGGCGTCGGACATATGGCTAAGGACCACTCAGATAACTAGTTAGGAAAGCCGTTGCCACCACGCAATTTAGCTACTCTTTCTGATTAGCAGCAAGGGATCTTTTATATGCACCATCCCACAGACAGGTTAGCACGTACCAAGGCCTTTGATATACCAGTCTATTGGGCTATTTCTCATTCCAGCCGGTGCTCCACAACTGATGTAACATAGGCTGTGGTATGCACTATCCTGTCTGTGGGATGGTGCATGTAAAAGATCCCTTACTGCTAATTGAAACGAGTAGCCTATGAAATGGCGACAGCGAGTTTCCTCTCTCAATACCTGAGTGGTCCTTACCCATATGTTCGACGCCATATAACCGTAAATAAAATGTGTTGAGTGCATTGTTAAATAAAACATTTTCTTCCTTTCTTAATTATATTCCTTCCTTTATGCTGTATATCACTTCAGTGAGTGCCACTGTAGATTCTGTAAACCAACATAGCTTAAATTATGCAATTTTAGAGATATCTCTATTGTGTATGTATTGCTGTTGCTACAAAAATATATATATATTTCAGGGGTGGATCAGAATTTTACATTAAAAGGGTTGTTTTAGGAGTGGTAAGTGGGTGCAATTTTTTCAATTTAGAATTTTTGTCTAAATATGGTGAATAAATTTTCTCAATGAAGGAGAGTCTATTCCCACTGAGACATTTAAAAAAATCTGTTCCAATTAACATTTAGAGCATACATCAGTATAAATACTAATGTGAAATAAAGGTCACTCTTTGTTTATAATAGACCCTACCAAGTCAGTAAAAGGTCTAAAAAAAAAGAGTTTTTGTGGTCTGTTTTGCTAGAATACCGTATGTTTAATTACTGGAATCTAGCTCTGATCTGAGGTGCTTTAGTCACAGGACCGACCCCCTCAGTGGACCCATGACTGTTTTGTAACCATCACAACCACTGGTATTTCAAAGGAAACGGAAAGTGCATGTGAAAGGTTTCTTGCTGTTAATGGGAAAATGTAGTGGTTTTTCTCTGAAAGCTAAAACTACTTATCAGGTGCTGCTTAATTAGTTAATGTGCTCTAGTGGTGTCATTGGGTGGGACTTAGCTCAGTTGGTTGAATGCTCGCCTGAGGAAACTTGCGTTGCAGGATGGAACCACCTTGGTGGATCCATTCAAGTGATTGTGTTTTTTCTCATTCCAACCAGTACACCACAACTGGTCAAAGGCCGTGGTATGTGTTTTTTCGTCTGTCGAAAAGTGCACATAAAATATCACTTGCTGCTAATGGGAAAATGTAGCAGGTTTTCTCTGATGATTACGAATCAAAATGACCAAATGTTTGTCATCCAACAGCCGATGATTAATTAATCAATGTGCTCTAGTGGTGTTGTTAACCAAAATAAAACTAGTGTTGTTGTTAAACAAAATAAACTTTAAGTTTAATTCTGTCCTCATGATATAATATCATATATAGTAACCTGAACAGCTGTAACATAATTCTGTTCTCAGATTTCTATGTCCATGTTAACTGTTATAATTTTGTTCTCAGATTTCTATGTCCATGTTAACTGTTATAATTTTGTTCTCAGATTTCTATATCCATGTTAACTGTTATAATTTTGTTCTCAGATTTCCATGTCCATGTTAACTGTCATAATCTTGTGCTCAGATTTTAAGGTCCATGTTAACTTCATAATCTTGTGCTCAGATTTCCATGTCAAAGTTAATTTATAATTTTGTTCTCAGATTTCTATGTCCATGTTAACTGTTATAATTTTGTTCTCAGATTTCTATGTCCATGTTAACTGTTATAATTTTGTTCTCAGATTTCTATGTCCATGTTAACTGTTATAATTTTTTTCTCAGATTTCCATGTCCATGTTAACTGTCATAATCTTGCACTCAGATTTTAAAGTCCATGTTAACTGTCATAATCTTGTGCTCAGATTTCCATGTCAATGTTAACTTATAATCTTGTGCTCAGATTTCCATGTCCATGTTAACAGTTATAATTCTGATTATCCAATGTCGGTCAGAGTTGTCTGAAGGTAAGAAACGGACTTGACATTTCCACCACTGTGCAATAACAGGGATCAGTCATTATAACACGTAACCTGTGAAATACACCACCTAACAGTATTAACACACCTGAACACAGGTAGCCATCAGCGTAAGTCAAGAATGGTTGTTCATGTCACCAGGAGGTTACTACATGTCAATGACAGTAACCTGAGAGCAATGTGCTTTCTTCTTGAGTAATTATCTCAGCCAAAAACAATTCAAATATATGAAAGATATATAAGAAAATAGATCAGCCATTGTGGTTTAATTGTTAAGCCATCAGACCCAAGGCTGGTTGGCACTTACCGGCCTTAGTGGCGCAGTGGTTAAGCCATCGGACTACAGGCTGGTAGGTACAGGTCTCGCAGCCCGGTACCAGCTCCAACCCAAAACGGGTTCTTAAGGGCTCAATGGGTAGGTGTAAGGCCACTACACCCTCTTCTCTTTCATTAACCACTAACCAACTAACAACTAACCCACTGTCCTGGACAGACAGCCCAGATAGCTGAGGTGTGTGCTCAGGACAGTGTGCTTGAACCTTAATTGGATATAAGCACGAAAATAAGTTGAAATGAAATTGAAATAAAATGGTAGGCACTTAAATTGGATCGACTCCTGGTACCCAGAGCAAGTTCAACAACTCATTGGATAGGTATACAGCAATATGTGCTTCCTTCTCGAGCAATTATCACAACCAAAAACAATTCAAATATATGACAGATAGATATATAAGTAAACTGATCGACCTAGGTGGTGTAGTGGTTAAAGTTAAAGTTTGTTTTGTTTAACGACACCACTAGAGCACATTGATTTATTAATCATCGAATATTGGATGTAATAGTCTTAGAGAGGAAACCCGCTATATTTTTCCCATTAGTAGCAAGGGATCTTTTATATGCACCATCCCACAGACAGGATAGCACATACCAGTCATGGTGCATTGGCTGGAACAAACAATAGCTCAATGGGCCCACCATTGACGATTGATCCTAGACCGACCACATATCAAGCGAGCACTTTACCACCAGGCTACATCCCATCCAACCTAAAAGTTATGTACAAGGGTTGGGGTTATTGTGTGTCTTATTGCAATGTTACAAATACAATAGAAATAACAACTGAAAATTGGTTGGTGTGTTTTCAGTGGGGTTCAGGTGGTGCATTGTTTGTTTTGTTTATGCAGTGCATATAACATTTAAATGATTGCATTTTGTGAAATATGGGTATACCAAAAAAACCTCACTCCTGGTCTCCACCTCACCTATGTGATTGGTACTGAAACTGCCTTTAGATTATGTCCTGAAATACGTACATGAACAGCATCCACTTGTGTCCAGTTGACGGCGCCCAGCTTCATGATGAAGCACGGCCCACTGAGTGGACGCTGGTCAAAGATGGTGTTCACCGACAGCTGGAAACCTTTGACCGCTCGGTAGGAATCTGAAACGAAACAATAATTCAACACAATTAAACAGATCTCACCTATGATAAGCTTGATTTGATGTCGCTCTTATTAGCTGCATAAATAGATGTCCATCTCAGTGTATGTTAGGAAAATATTAAGGGCCAAATGAACAGCACCTGTTTATAATTAAATTTTCTTTGTGTCTATCCACTTCACGGCAATCTGATTGGTCCAGAGGTGCTTAATTTATTTCATTCATATCTCAATGAACAGAAAAAAATATAAGCCATGCCTACTACTACTACACACACACACCCCGACTCGCACTACTTTTGTATATTTGTAACTAACTAAGTTGTGATTTTTATAATTTCATATGTATATCAGTTGTTTTGGGGTTTTTTATTTTTTTATATACAGTGAAACCCCACAAAACTATAACCATCTGTAAACCGGGAGTCCTTCAAAGTTGTGAATTTTATAATTTCATATGTATATCAGTTGTTTTGGGTTTTTTTATTTTTTGATACACAGTGAAACCCCACAAAATTATAACCATCTGTAAACCGGGAGTCCTTCAAAGTTGTGATTTTTATAATTTCATATGTATATCAGTTGTTTTGGGGGTTTTATTTTTTGATATTCAGTGAAACCCCACAAAACTATAACCATCTGTAAACCGGGAGTCCTTCAAAGTTGTGATTTTTATAATTTCATATGTATATCAGTTGTCTTGTTTTTTTTGTGTTTTTTTATATACAGTGAAACCCCACAAAACTATAACCATCTGTAAACCGGGAGTCCTTCAAAGTCAGATGTTCCTCAAGGACCCTTTTTAAATATGAATGCAGAACAGAACCTCTTTAAACTGGACAGCCTTTAAAGGGGTATTCCTGAGTTTGCTTCACTGTAAGATGTTTCCGACTAATAAAATATTTCTATGATTAAACTTACATATTAAATATATTTTCTGGTTTAGAATATCAGTGTCTGTATATTCAATGTGTTTCTGGTCGTCTTAATATTTGTAAGAAGCCCAAACTGGATTTTGTCTTCAAATAATTTTGTACATACGACAAAAACAGTACTTTAAAAAATAAAAGGAAATTTAACCTAGTACAAATATTAGAACGATCAGAAACACATTTAATATATAGCCACTAATATTTTATGCAGAAAGATATATTTGATATGTAATTACAATCGTTAAAAAGTCTCTGTTAGTCGATAACATCTTAAAAATTGCAGCAAACTCAGGAATGTCCCTTTAAAACTGTACTTTTTACATGGTAACATTGGGTGTCCAGTTTGGAAGGGTTCCACTATAAAAAAACAGTCACAAATTTAGTATAAAATAGCTTCGCAATGCTATGGCATTTTCTACAATTTACACGGCTTCTAGAGTTTTTATAAAATCCACAAGCCATGGGATCAGTTATTTTAAAGATTTACTAGCCACGAATAAAAAATCACTAGCCCTACTTTACTTTTAGTTAATACTATCATGTTACTAAATAATAGTAATAATTCAGATATATCACCTAAAGAGGGAGATAAGAGTTTTAAAAACACTAACATTGGACAAGATATTCATATTTACAAAACTGCAACATTTTACAAAAAATATTCACTAGCCATCGGGTATGGCAATAGTAGTTATTTAGTAGCCCAACATTGAATATCACTAGCTGTGGGAGTGGGGCTACCGGTGCATAATCTAGAAGCCCTGAATTTGTGACAGTTATACAACCAAAAAAATATGTGTACTGGTAAATATAACTTAATTGTTCAATTTACATGGAAATTGCATTTATCCATGCTATCTACAATATCAATGGTTACTGTGAGATTAACTTGTAAACAAGAAATTAGTGAGAAGCAGAATTGTTATTACATTTGTACATGGAACAAAGCTGGTTATAATTATACCTATGTGATTACTGGCATTATACATGCATGCATGTATAAATATGTTATTATATAATGAAAACCTTTCATATTATCATCATAAGCATTTGAAATGGCCAAAGCAGTGTTACCGCAAAATACTGAGTAACTGGAAGGTTTAAATAAAGTTTCTTTTGTTTAACGACACCACTAGAGCACATTAAGTAATTAATAATCAGCTACTGGATGTCCAATTGGAAATTATGACTCATGTCATCAGAGAAAACCCGCTACATTTTTCCATTAGCAGCAAGGGATCTTTTATATGCACTTTCCCACAGACAGGAAAGCACATACCACCTCCTTTGACCAGTTGTGGTGCATTGGTTGAGAAATGAGAAAAAAAAACCAATCAGTTGAATGGATCCACCAAGGAGATTTGATCCTGTGACACAAGCTCCTCAGGTGAGTGCTCAAATGACTGAGCTAAATCCCGCCTCTTTTGTTTAAATAACACTGAAGCATATTTTAAACTATGGCTATATGTTATCTCACATATCATGAAATCCTATATTGTCAAGGGCTTAAATTTCGCTGGGTTTTTAAATTCGCAGATCGAAAAAAGGTAATAACATAAATTTGCATTACTTGTCTTATATTTTTGTTGTGTTCTTAAAGGCACAGACCATAGTTTTTTTAAACACTAAGGCATATTTTTCATTTAGACCCTAGTTTCAATCCGTAAAAATGGATACTAAGTGTGAATAATTTACAAACCTGTAACAAATTTGGATACAACAGAGTGTAACTAGAGTCTGTGACATTAAAATACTCTTAAAAGTAGACTAAAACACAACTCCATAACTGTTACTTCTCAGATGCACGAGCGTTTTAAAAAATATGAAAAATGTCGTTTGTGGTATTAGAAACACCAGGATGACCAGAAACACTTCGGTTGTATGGAAATGGATAATCTAAACAATAAAATATAAGTAATGTTTGATTTCAGTGATCATAAAAGGCTCTAATAGTGAAAAATATGACTTAGTGTTAAAAAACTAGGGTCTGTCCCTTTAAGTTCATTGACTGTACTAGTCCATGAACTGCCTTAAAATTAGACCTCCTTGAACAAAAGTGATTTCACGGTATGGATATTTTGACATTTGGTCGAAGCAGAGAAATAATCTGCTGCCATAGAGGCTACTCTTATAAATAAAGCAACAAGATATCTTTTATCTGCACTTTCCCCATAGCAGGACACTACTTACCACAGCCTTTGATGTCAGCCATTAGATTCTAAGCAGTGGGAAAAGAACCTACTACCACCACAGTTTACTTTTATCAATGAGCTGCAAGAACTCTGTTATCTACAAATTACCGGCCTCTGTGGTGTCGTGGTTAAGCCATCGGACATAAGGCTGGTAGGTACAGGGTTCGCAGCCCGGTACCGGCTCCCACCCAGAGCAAGTTTTAACAACTCAGTGGGTAGGTGTAAGACCACTACACCCTCTTGTCTTTCACTAACCACTTACCAACTAACCCACTGTCTTGGACAGACAGTCCAGATACCTAAGGTGTGTGCCCAGGTCAGCGTGTTTGAACCTTATTGGATATAAGCACGGAAATAAGTTGAAATGAAAATCTAAACCATGCATAATCTTTGCATATAATTAAATACATGTAACTCAGGAATATCAAAGTTGTTGCATGGTTACCGGTATATGTCATATTAACAGATTCGCCATCCAGTACGACGGAATTTCTGTCTTAATTATCACATTAACAAATCTTATGAACCAAACTGGCAATTGAAGACAGAATCTGGCAGGTTGGCTGGATATAGGGCATGTTAGAGTAGGATGAATCGTGTGAAATTTGTGAACAACATCCTGATGGCATAACATATTTATCACAACTGGATGCACCCATTTCCATCTGCCATATCCACTTAAGATTTTCCATTGAAAACATTTTCTACTAGTAAATTAAAGTATTTAGTTGAAATTTTGTATGGGTATATAATTAAAGGCATATATATATATATGATAGCTTACATTTCTAAGCAAAAGTTAATAAATAATTTTGGCGGGAAGCTGCCATTATGCAACTCTGAGATAGGACCTAGCTTTAAGGTAAATGTACTTTCTCATTCCAACCAGTGCACCACAACTGGTCAAAGGCGTGGTATGTGCTTTCCTGTCTGTGGGAAAGTGCATATAAAAGATCCCTTGCTGCATTAGGAAAATGTAGCTGGTTTCCTCTGTTGAATTACCAAATATTTGACCTCCAATAGCCGATAATAAATGAATGAATGTGTTCTAGTGGTGTCGTTCAACAAAAACAAACTTCTTTCTTTAATGGATAAAGCCATTTCCTATGCCAGCTACCAGTAGCACTTAATAAATGGTGAAATTATCAAATGGCATGATAGGTGTTACCAGCGGTTGCAAAAACGAAATACTGGTAGGCGTTGGAAATGACAGAGTAGGAGTTGGGGGTTTATCGAGAGCTACAGACACTCAGTAATTGGGGCACGTGGGGGGGGGGGGGGGGGGGGGGGGGGGGGGGGGGGGGGTTGTCGGGTCTATGGGCTGGAGACTGTTAACACAGAAGTGTGCAATGTAGTCCACTTGTAATGCATATAGTTGGTGAAATTGTTGGCCCAAGAATAGAACATGTATGACTCAGTGGTTTTCCGTTTTAAAAAAAGCTATTTACCATTTCATGTTTTTGTAAATTCCATTTCATTTCCGTTTCAGACTACAATATGTAATTAACAATTGAACTAACACAAGCTGTGACAAATAAAGGGTCCGAGAATTGACTGACGTTGACATGCGGCGATATTTGTCATTAAATCAAAGTAAGCCTACATATTAGTAGCGAAAAATCACATCAGGAGCAAAGGCTACAATTATAATAACTACATAAAGCATGATTGTCCAACAATTAAGTGCACAAAATGCAAACATTTATTTTATCATCTCTTTGACAGTCTAACGTCGTCTGCAAATTGAAGTATGCACATGAAACAGCGGAAATAAAGTAACATTGCAACGTTCAATCAGCCGTTTTTTGCCCAACGTTTGCAAACATATTTTGACTGGTGGTTCCCGAAATGGTCATTCGGTTTAATGTGTTGTGTAAAAATCTGTCTTCCAAGACAAGCACCGGCCTCGGTGGCGTCGTGGTAGGCCATCGGTCTACAGGATGGTAGGCACCGGGTTCGGATCCCAGTCGAGGCATGGGATTTTTAATCCAGATACCGACTCCAAACCCTGAGTGAGTGCTCTGCAAGGTTCAACTGGTTCAACAAAGGCCATGGTTTGTGCTATCCTGTCTGTGGGAAGCGCAAATAAAAGATCCCTTGCTGCTGGGCGACAGCGGGTTTCCTCTCAAAATATGTGTGGTCTTTAACCATATGTCTGACGCCATATAACCGTAAATAAAATGTGTTGAGTGCGTCGTTAAATAAAACATTTCTTTCTTTCTTTCTTTCCAAGACAAGCATTAGCGACAAACCGCTGGCTAAACTTACTCCTGGAAAAAACCTGTCCCATCTGCGCAGGCGCAACAGACTAAGCAATAAACCAGTCCCAAGTTCAGCCAGCAAACGTTTCGCTAACGTTCGTGAAGTATTTGATTGGTTCCCACTGTAACCATTTGGTTTACCGTGAAGTGCATAATCCAGTCTAGCGTTTGCCAATAGTACTGCGCACGGGTCAAACATCAGTTTTACAGCGTGTGGCAATAGTAAATTAGTAAATTAATTTGTTTAACTTCGTGGAAAATCGTAATTCCGTTTCCAAATGTAAATTCCATTTCACAATGGGAATTCTGTCCGTTTTCCGCGATCGCGGAAACTCACTGGGTCTAGTGTGCTCATGAATCAAAACAAAATATATTTTAAAACCAAAGGCAATGAGCAGTAATGGACACTGTATTCATGGGAAACTCAAAGTTTTCCTGAAGAAATTAGCCCATAGAAGCCGAACTATACATTCAGACAAAAACCAAGAAAATATGAACTGGAGTCTGAGCAACTGTGGTGAAAATAGACGTCGGAAATGAGGGTAGTAAACGTCGCAAGAAAGAGTTTATTTATTTATCAGAAAGGAAGGAAATGTTTTTTATTTAACGACACACTCAACACATTTCATTTACGGTTATATGGCATCAGACATATGGTTAAGGACCACACAGATATTGAAGGAAGAAACCCGCTGTCGCCACTTCATCGGCTACTCTTTTCAATTAGCAGCAAGGGATCTTTTATATGCACCATCCCATAGACAGGATAGCACATACCACAGCCTTTGATGTACCGGTCGTGGTGCACTGGCTGGAGCGAGAAACAGCTCAATGGGCACAATGACGGGGATCGATCCCAAACCGACCGCACATCAAGCGAACACTTTACCACTGGGCTATGTCCCGCCCCTTTATTTATCAGAAATAATGAAACATATAGCACTTGTAATCATGACCGAGCACCTTTAAATAAACAAGGATTCCATAAGTATGATTGCAACAAGTTTACGTGAAATGTGTTTTGTTAGATTTAATGTACATGTATATGGTACTATAGGTAAGTAATTTATTTTCATAAATTTCTTTCACATCATTTTCTTTTCTGCCAACTATAATTCAACAAAATTCAAATAAGTTAATAACATAACCATATAAACATATAAAGTGAAAAGTAAATTTAAATATAAAGACAATACCAGTAAAACTAGGTCCCCTTAACAAGCTACTCTCGGCATACTAAATTCAAAAAACAAGAAGTGGCTCCCTCCTTTATTTTTTGGCAGACCATTCAAAATTGCCCCTAATTTCCTTCATACAAACTGCGCACCCTTTCCATTTGGCTTTAATCTCACAGGAAATTCCAAATTCCATAACACCCATAACCACCCTCCGTCTGTTACTAACCCCAGTCGGGCTGCTGGCGCTCCCTTGCACCTACCAGTGCAGGCAGTCCCCCTCTCCACCCCACCCCATCCTTTCTTGTCCTGGGAAGAGGAGCCGGCCGAGGCCGGCACCTGTGCCCAGGACAGGCGTGCGCTACAACAGCTTTTTCTGAACATGCACGTTACACACTCTGACCTAACCTGACCTAACCTGACCAGTAATAAATATTTAAACATGGTCGACTGGAATTAGGATGGCACAGGGTAAGGAAAGGGGTTTGGGATTGTGTGAATGAACTTACCAGTACATG